>NW_028225184.1:12729214-12769214 GCF_052327205.1 Somniosus microcephalus
CCCCAAACTGTGGGACTCCTCACCCCCCAAACTGTGGGGACTCCTCACCCCCCAAACTGTGGGACTCCTCACCACCCCAAACTGTGGGGACTCCTCACCTCCCAAACTGTGGGACTCCTCACCCCCCAAACTGTGGGGACTCCTCAACCCCCAAACTGTGGGGACTCCTCACCTCCCAAACTGTGGGACTCCTCACCTCCCAAACTGTGGGACTCCTCACTCCCCAAACTGTGGGGACTCCTCAACCCCCAAACTGTGGGGACTCCTCACCCCCCAAACTGTGGGGACTCCTCACCCCCCAAACTGTGGGACTCCTCAACCCCCAAACTGTGGGGACTCCTCACCCCCCAAACTGTGGGGACTCCTCACCCCCCAAACTGTGGGGACTCCTCACCCCCCAAACTGTGGGGACTCCTCACCTCCCAAACTGTGGGGACTCCTCACCACCCAAACTGTGGGGACTCCTCACCCCCCAAACTGTGGGGACTCCTCATCCCCCAAACTGTGGGACTCCTCACCTCCCAAACTGTGGGGACTCCTCACCCCCCAAACTGTGGGGACTCCTCACCCCCCAAACTGTGGGACTCCTCACCCCCCAAACTGTGGGACTCCTCACCCCCCAAACTGTGGGACGCCTCACCCCCCATATCAGTGTTACAGTGAGGGGTGTGGGGTATATCAGAGTGTTACAGTGAGGGTTGTGGGGTATATCAGAGAGTGTTACACTGAAGGGTGTGGTGTATATCAGACTGCTACAGTGAGGGGTGTGGGGTATATCAGTGTTACAGTGAGGGGTGTGGGGTATATCAGTGTTACAGTGAGGGTTATGGGGTATATCAGTGAGTTACATTGAGGGGTGTGCGGTATATCAGTGTTATAGTGAGTGGTGTGGGGTATATCACAGTGTTACAGTGAGGGGTGTGGGGTATATCAGTGTTACAGTGAGGGGTGTGGGGTATATCAGTGTTACAGTGAGGGGTGTGGGGTATATCAGTGTTACAGTGAGGGGTGTGGGGTATATCAGAGTGTTACAGTGAGGGGTGTGGGGTATATCAGTGTTACAGTGAGGGGTGTGGGCTATATCAGTGTTACAGTGAGGGGTGTGGGGTATATCAGTGTTACAGTGAGGGGTGTGGGGTATATCAGTGTTACAGTGAGGGGTGTGGGGTATATCAGTGTTACAGTGAGGGGTGTGGGGTATATCAGTGTTACAGTGAGGGGTGTGGGGTATATCAGTGTTACAGTGAGGGGTGTGGGGTATATCAGTGTTACAGTGAGGGGTGTGGGGTATCTCAGTGTTACAGTGAGGGGTGTGGGGTATATCAGTGTTATAGTGAGGGGTGTGGGGTATATCAGAGTGTTACAGTGAGGAGTGTGGGGTATATCAGTGTTACAGTGAGGAGTGTGGGGTATATCAGTGTTACAGTGAGGGGGTGGGGTATATCAGAGTGTTACAGTGAGGGGTGTGGGGTATATCAGTGTTACAGTGAGGGGTGTGGGGTATATCAGTGTTACAGTGAGGGGTGTGGGGTATATCAGTGTTACAGTGAGGGGTGTGGGGTATATCAGTGTTACAGTGAGGGGTGTGGGGTATATCAGTGTGTTACAGTGAGGGGTGTGGGGTATATCAGTGTGTTACAGTGAGGGGTGTGGGGTATATCAGTGTTACAGTGAGGAGTGTGGGGTATGTCAGTGTTACAGTGAGGGGTGTGGGGTATATCAGTGTGTTACAGTGAGGGGTGTGGGGTATATCAGTGTTACAGTGAGGGGTGTGGGTTATATCAGTGTTACACTGAGGGCTGTGGGGTATATCAGTGTTACAGTGAGGAGTGTGGGGTATATCAGTGTTACAGTGAGGGGTGTGGGGTATATCAGAGTGTTACAGTGAGGGGTGTGGGGTATATCAGTGTTACAGTGAGGGGTGTGGGTTATATCAGTGTTACACTGAGGGCTGTGGGGTATATCAATGTTACAGTGAGGGGTGTGGGGTATATCAATGTTACAGTGAGGGGTGTGAGGTATATCAGTGTTACAATGAGGGGTGTGGGGTATATCAGTGTTACAGTGAGCGGTGTGGGGTATATCAGTGTGTTACAGTGAGGGGTGTGGGGTCTATCAGTGTTACAGTGAGGGGTGTGGTTATATCAGTGTGTTACAGTGAGGGGTGTGGGGTATATCAGTGTTACAGTGAGGGGTGTGGGGTGTATCAGAGTGTTACAGTGAGGGGTGTGGGGTACATCAATGTTACAGTGAGGGGTGTGGGGTATATTAGTGTTACAGTGAGGGGTGTGGGGTATATCAGTGTTACAGTGAGGGGTGTGAGGTATATCAGTGTTACAGTGAGGGGTGTGGGGTATATCAATGTGTTACAGTGAGGGGTGTGGGGTATATCAGTGTTACAGTGAGCGGTGTGGCGTATATTAGTGTTACAGTGAGGGGTGTGGGGTATATTAGTGTTACTGTGAGGGGTGTGGGGTATATCAGAGTGTTACAGTGAGGGGTGTGGGGTATATCAGTGTTACAGTGAGGGGTGTGGGGTATATCAGTGTTACAGTGAGGGGTGTGGGCTATATCAGTGTTACAGTGAGGGGTGTGGGGTATATCAGTGTTACAGTGAGGGGTGTGGGGTATATCAGTGTTACAGTGAGGGGTGTGGGGTATATCAGTGTTACAGTGTGGGGTGTGGGGTATATCAGTGTTACAGTGAGGGGTGTGGGGTATATCAGTGTGACAGTGAGGGTGTGGGGTATATCAGTGTTACAGTGAGGGGTGTGGGGTATATCAGTGTTACAGTGAGGGGTGTGGGTTATATCAGTGTTACAGTGAGGGGTGTGGGCTATATCAGTGTTACAGTGAGGGGTGTGGGGTATATCAGTGTTACAGTGAGGGGTGTGGGGTATATCAGTGTGTTACAGTGAGGGGTGTGGGGTATATCAGTGTTACAGTGAGGGGTGTGGGGTATATCAGTGTTACAGTGAGGGGTGTGGGGTATATCAGTGTTACAGTGAGGGTGTGGGGTATATCAGTGTTACAGTGAGGGGTGTGGGTTATATCAGTGTTTCAGTGAGGAGTCTGGGGTATATCAGTGTTACAGTGAGGGGTGTGGGGTATATCAGTGTTAGAGTGAGGGGTGTGGGGTATATCAGTGTTACAGTGAGCGGTGTGGGGTATATCAGTGTTAGAGTGAGGGGTGTGGGGTATATCAGTGTTACAGTGAGGAGTGTGGGGTATATTAGTTTTACAGTGAGGGGTGTGGGTATATCAGAGTTACAGTGAGGGGTGTGGGGTATATCAGTGTTACAGTGAGGGGTGTGGGGTATATCAGTGTTACAGTGAGGGGTGTGGGGTATACCAGTGTTACAGTGAGGGTTGTGGGGTATATCAGTGTTACAGTGAGGGGTGTGGGGTATATCAGTGTTACAGTGAGGGGTGTGGGGTATATCAGTGTTACACTGAGGGGTGTGGGGTATATCAGTGTTACAGTGAGGGGTGTGGGGTATATCAGTGTTACAGTGAGGGGTGTGGGGTATATCAGTGTTACAGTGAGGGGTGTGGGGTATATCAGAGTGTTACAGTGAGGGTGTGGGGTATATCAGTGTTACAGTGAGGGGTGTGTGGTATATCAGTGTTACAGTGAGGGGTGTGGGGTATATCAGAGTGTTACAGTGAGGGGTGTGGGGTATATCAGTGTTACAGTGAGGGGTGTGGGGTATATCAGAGTGTTACAGTGAGGGGTGTGGGGTATATCAGAGGTTACAGTGAGGGGTGTGGGGTATATCAGTGTTACAGTGAGGGGTGTGGGGTATATCAGTGTTACAGTGAGGGGTGTGGGGTATATCAGTGTTACAGTGAGGGGTGTGGGGTATATCAGTGTTACAGTGAGGGTGTGGGGTATATCAGTGTGTTACAGTGAGGGGTGTGGGGTATATCAGTGTTACAGTGAGGGGTGTGGGGTATATCAGTGTTCAGTGAGGGGTGTGGGGTATATCAGTGTTAGAGTGATGGGTGTGGGGTATATCAGTGTTAGAGTGATGGGTGTGGGGTATATCAGTGTTACAGTGAGGGGTGTGGGGTATATCAGAGTGTTACAGTGAGGGGTGTGGGGTATATAAGTGTGTTACAGTGAGGGGTGTGGGGTATATCAGTGTTACAGTGAGGGGTGTGGGGTATATCAGTGTTACAGTGAGGGGTGTGGGGTATATCAGTGTTACAGTGAGGGGTGTGGGGTGTATCAGTGTTACAGTGAGGGGTGTGGGGTATATCAGCGTGTTACAGTGAGGGGTGTGGGGTATATCGGTGTTACAGTGAGGGGTGTGGGGTATATCACAGTGTTAGAGTGATGGGTGTGGGGTATATCAGTGTTACAGTGAGGGGTGTGGGGTATATCACAGTGTTAGAGTGATGGGTGTGGGGTATATCAGTGTTACAGTGAGGGGTGTGGGGTATATCAGTGTTACAGTGAGGGGTGTGGGGTATATCAGTGTTACAGTGAGGGGTGTGGGGTATATCACAGTGTTAGAGTGATGGGTGTGGGGTATATCAGAGTGTTACAGTGAGGGGTGTGGGGTATATCAGTGTTACAGTGAGGGGTGTGGGGTATATCAGTGTTACAGTGAGGGGTGTGGGGTATATCAGTGTTCAGTGGGCGTGTGGGGTATATCAGTGTTACAGTGAGCGGTGTGGGGTATATCAGTGTTACAGTGAGGGGTGTGGGGTATATCAGTGTTACAGTGAGGGGTGTGGGGTATATCAGTGTTACAGTGAGGGGTGTGGGGTATATCAGTGTTACAGTGAGGGGTGTGGGGTATATCAGTGTTACAGTGAGGGGTGTGGGGTATATCAGTGTTACAGTCAGAGGTGTGGGGTATATCAGTGTTCAGTGAGGGGTGTGGGGTATATCAGAGTTACAGTGAGGGGTGTGGGGTATATCAGTGTTACAGTGAGGAGTGTGGGGTATATCAGAGTGTTACAGTGAGGGGTGTGGGGTATATCAGTGTTACAGTGAGGGGTGTGGGCTATATCAGTGTTACAGTGAGGGGTGTGGGGTATAACAGTGTTAAAGTGAGGGGTGTGGGGTATATCAGTGTTACAGTGAGGGGTGTGGGGTATATCAGTGTTACAATGAGGGGTGTGGGGTATATCAGTGTTACAGTGAGGGATGTGGGGTATATCAGTGTTACAGTGAGGGGTGTGGGGTATAACAGTGTTAAAGTGAGGGGTGTGGGGTATATCAGTGTTACAGTGAGGGGTGTGGGGTATATCAGTGTTACAATGAGGGGTGTGGGGTATATCAGTGTTACAGTGAGGGGTGTGGGGTATATCTGCGTGTTACAGTGAGGGGTGCGGGGTATATCAGTGTTACAGTGAGGGGTGTGGGGTATATCAGTGTTACAGTGAGGGGTGTCGGGTATATCAGTGTTACAGTGAGGGGTGTGGGGTATATCAGTGTTACAGTGAGGGGTGTGGGGTATATAAGTGTGTTACAGTGAGGGGTGTGGGGTATATCAGTGTTACAGTGAGGGGTGTGGGGTATATCAGAGTGTTACAGTGAGGGGTGTGGGGTATATCAGTGTTACAGTGAGGGGTGTGGGGTATATCAGTGTGCTACAGTGAGGGGTGTGGGGTATATCAGTGTTCCAGTGAGGGGTGTGGGGTATATCAGTGTTACAGTGAGGGGTGTGGGGTATAACAGTGTTACAGTGAGGGTGTGGGGTATATCAGTGTTACAGTGAGGGGTGTGGGGTATATCAGTGTTACAGTGAGGGGTGTGGGGTATATCAGTGTTACAGTGAGGGGTGTGGGGTATATCAGTGTTACAGTGAGGGGTGTGGGGAATAACAGTGTTACAGTGAGGGTGTGGGGTATATCAGTGTTACAGTGAGGGGTGTGGGGTATATCAGTGTTACAGTGAGGAGTGTGGGGTATATCAGTGTTACAGTGAGGGGTGTGGGGTATATCAGTGTTACAGTGAGGGGTGTGGGGTATATCAGTGTGTTACAGTGAGGGGTGTGGGGTATATCAGTGTTCCAGTGAGGGGTGTGGGGTATATCAGTGTTACAGTGAGGGGTGTGGGGAATAACAGTGTTACAGTGAGGGTGTGGGGTATATCAGTGTTACAGTGAGGGGTGTGGGGTATATCAGTGTTACAGTGAGGAGTGTGGGGTATATCAGTGTTACAGTGAGGGGTCTGGGGTATATCAGTGTTACAGTGAGGGGTGTGGGCTATATCAGTGTTACAGTGAGGGGTGTGGGGTATATCAGTGTTACAGTGAGGGGTGTGGGGTATATCAGTGTTACAGTGAGGGGTGTGGGGTATATCAGTGTTACAGTGAGGGGTGTGGGGTATAACAGTGTTAAAGTGAGGGGTGTGGGGTATATCAGTGTTACAGTGAGGGGTGTGGGGTATATCAGTGTTACAATGAGGGGTGTGGGGTATATCAGTGTTACAGTGAGGGATGTGGGGTATATCAGTGTTACAGTGAGGGGTGTGGGGTATATCTGCGTGTTACAGTGAGGGGTGTGGGGTATATCAGTGTTACAGTGAGGGGTGTGGGGTATATCAGTGTTACAGTGAGGGATGTGGGGTATATCAGTGTTACAGTGAGGGGTGTGGGGTATATCAGTGTTACAGTGAGGGGTGTGGGGTATATCAGTGTTACAGTGAGGGGTGTGGGGTATATCAGCGTGTTACCGTGAGGGGTGTGGGGTATATCAGTGTTACAGTGAGGGGTGTGGTGTATATCAGAGAGTTACAGTGAGGGGTGTGGGGTTTATCAGTGTGTTACAGTGAGGGGTGTGGGGTATATCAGTGTGTTACAGTGAGGGGTGTGGGGTATATCAGTGTTACAGTGAGGGGTGTGGGGTATATCAGAGTGTTACAGTGAGGGGTGTGGGGTATATCAGTGTTACAGTGAGGGGTGTGGGGTATATCAGCGTGTTACCGTGAGGGGTGTGGGGTATATCAGTGTTACAGTGAGGGGTGTGGTGTATATCAGTGTTACAGTGAGGGGTGTGGGGTATATCAGTGTTACAGTGAGGGGTGTGGGGTATATCAGCGTGTTACAGTGAGGGGTGTGGGGTATATCAGTGTTACAGTGAGGGGTGTGGTGTATATTAGTGTTACAGTGAGGGGTGTGGGGTATATCAGAGTGTTACAGTGAGGGGTGTGGGGTATATAAGTGTGTTACAGTGAGGGGTGTGGGGTATATTCGTGTTACAGTGAGGGGTGTGGGGTATATCAGTGTTACAGTGAGGGGTGTGGGGTATATCAGTGTTACAGTGAGGGGTGTGGGGTATATCAGTGTTACAGTGAGGGGTGTGGGGTATATCAGTGTTACAGTGAGGGGTGTGGGGGATATCAGTGTTACAGTGAGGGGTGTGGGTATATCAGTGTTACAGTGAGGGGTGTGGGGGATATCAGTGTGTTACAGTGAGGGGTGTGGGGTATATCAGTGTTACAGTGAGGGGTGTGGGGTATATCAGTGTTACAGTGAGGGTGTGGGGTATATCAGTGTTACAGTGAGGGGTGTGGGTATATCAGTGTTACAGTGAGGGGTGTGGGTATATCAGTGTTACAGTGAGGGGTGTGGGGTATATCAGTGTTACAGTGAGGGGTGTGGGGTATATCAGTGTTACAGTGAGGGGTGTGGGGTATATCAGTGTTACAGTGAGGGGTGTGGGGTATACAAGTGTGTTACAGTGAGGGGTGTGGGTATATCAGTGTTACAGTGAGGGGTGTGGGGTATATCAGTGTTACAGTGAGGGGTGTGGGGTATATAAATGTGTTACAGTGAGGGGTGTGGGGTATATAAGTGTTACAGTGAGGGGTGTGGGTATATCAGTGTTACAGTGAGGGCTGTGGGGTATATAAGTGTGTTACAGTGAGGGGTGTGGGTTCGATCAGTGTTACAGTGAGGGGTGTGGGGTATATCAGTGTTACAGTGAGGGATGTGGGGTGTATCAGTGTTACAGTGAGGGATGTGGGGTATACCAGTGTGTTACAATGAGCGGTGTGGGGTATATCAGTGTTACAGTGAGGGGTGTGGGGTATATCAGTGTTACAGTGAGGGGTGTGGGGTATATAAGTGTGTTACAATGAGGGGTGTGGGGTATATCAGTGTTACAGTGAGGGGTGTGGGGTATATCAGTGTTACAGTGAGGGGTGTGGGGTATATCAGTGTGTTACAATGAGGGGTGTGGGGTATATCAATGTTACAGTGAGGGGTGTGGGGTATATCAGTGTTACGGTGAGGGGTGTGGGGTATATAAGTGTGTTACAATGAGGGGTGTGGGGTATATCAGTGTTACAGTGAGGGGTGTGGGGGTATATCAGTGTGTTACAGTGAGGGGTGTGGGGTATATCAGTGTTACAGTGAGGGGTGTGGGGTATATAAGTGTTACAGTGAGGGGTGTGGGGTATATCAGTGTGTTACAATGAGGGGTGTGGGGTATATCAGTGTTACAGTGAGGGGTGTGGGGGATATCAGTGTTACAGTGAGGGGTGTGGGGTATATCAGTGTGTTACAGTGAGGGGTGTGGGGTATATCAGTGTTACAGTGAGGGGTGTGGGGTATATCAGTGTTACAGTGAGGTGTGTGGGGTATATCAGTGTTACAGTGAGGGGTGTGGGGTATATCAGTGTTACTGTGAGGGGTGTGGGGTATATCAGTGTTACAGTGAGGGTTGTGGGGTATATCAGTGTGTTACAGTCAGGGGTGTGGGGTATATCAGTGTTACAGTGAGGGGTGTGGGGTATATCAGTGTTACAGTGAGGGGTGTGGGTATATAAGTGTTACAGTGAGGGGTGTGGGGTATATCAGTGTTACAGTGAGGGGTGTGGGGTATATCAGTGTTACAGTGAGGGGTGTGGGGTATATCAGTGTTACAGTGAGGGGTGTGGGGTATATCAGTGTTACAGTGAGGGGTGTGGGGTATATCAGTGTTACAGTGAGGGGTGTGGGGTATATCAGCGTGTTACAGTGAGGGGTGTGGGGTATATCAGTGTTACAGTGAGGGGTGTGGGGTATATCAGTGTTACAGTGAGGGGTGTGGGGTATATCAGTGTTACAGTGAGTGGTGTGGGGTATATCAGTGTTACAGTGAGGGGTGTGGAGTATATCAGTGTTACAGTGAGGGGTGTGGGTTATATCAGTGTTACAGTGAGGGGTGTGGGGTATATCAGTGTTACAGTGAGGGGTGTGTGGTATATCAGTGTTACAGTGAGGGGTGTGGGCTATATCAGTGTTACAGTGAGGGGCGTGAGGTATATCAGAGTGTTGCAGTGAGGGGTGTGGGTATATCAGTGTTACAATGAGGGGTGTGGGGTATATCAGTGTGTTACACTGAGGGGTGTGGGGTATATCAGTGTTACAGTGAGGGGTGTGGGGTATATAAGTGTGTTACAATGAGGGGTGTGGGGTATATAAGTGTTACAGTGAGGGGTGTGGGGTATATCAGAGTGTTACAGTGAGGGGTGTGGGGTATATAAGTGTTACAGTGAGGGGTGTGGGGTATATCAGTGTTACAGTGGGGGGTGTTGGGTATATAAGTGTGCTACAATGAGGGGTGTGGGGTATATCAGTGTTACAGTGAGGGGTGTGGGGTATTTCAGTGTCACAGTGAGGGGTGTGGGGTATATCAGTGTTACAGTGAGGGGTGTGGGGTATATCAGTGTTACAGTGAGGGGTGTGGGGTATATAAGTGTGTTACAATGAGGGGTGTGGGGTATATCAGTGTTACAGTGAGGGGTGTGGGGTATATCAGTGTTACAATGAGGGGTGTGTGGTATATCAGTGTTACAGTGAGGGGTGTGGTGTATATTAGTGTTACAGTGAGGGGTGTGGGGTATATCAGAGTGTTACAGTGAGGGGTGTGGGCTATATAAGTGTGTTACAGTGAGGGGTGTGGGGTATATTCGTGTTACAGTGAGGGGTGTGGGGTATATCAGTGTTACAGTGAGGGGTGTGGGGTATATCAGTGTTACAGTGAGGGGTGTGGGGTATATCAGTGTTACAGTGAGGGGTGTGGGGTATATCAGTGTTACAGTGAGGGGTGTGGGGGATATCAGTGTTACAGTGAGGGGTGTGGGTATATCAGTGTTACAGTGAGGGGTGTGGGGGATATCAGTGTGTTACAGTGAGGGGTGTGGGGTATATCAGTGTTACAGTGAGGGGTGTGGGGTATATCAGTGTTACAGTGAGGGTGTGGGGTATATCAGTGTTACAGTGAGGGGTGTGGGTATATCAGTGTTACAGTGAGGGGTGTGGGTATATCAGTGTTACAGTGAGGGGTGTGGGGTATATCAGTGTTACAGTGAGGGGTGTGGGGTATATCAGTGTTACAGTGAGGGGTGTGGGGTATATCAGTGTTACAGTGAGGGGTGTGGGGTATACAAGTGTGTTACAGTGAGGGGTGTGGGTATATCAGTGTTACAGTGAGGGGTGTGGGGTATATCAGTGTTACAGTGAGGGGTGTGGGGTATATAAATGTGTTACAGTGAGGGGTGTGGGGTATATAAGTGTTACAGTGAGGGGTGTGGGGTATATCAGTGTTACAGTGAGGGCTGTGGGGTATATAAGTGTGTTACAGTGAGGGGTGTGGGTTCGATCAGTGTTACAGTGAGGGGTGTGGGGTATATCAGTGTTACAGTGAGGGATGTGGGGTGTATCAGTGTTACAGTGAGGGATGTGGGGTATATCAGTGTGTTACAATGAGCGGTGTGGGGTATATCAGTGTTACAGTGAGGGATGTGGGGTATATCAGTGTTACAGTGAGGGGTGTGGGGTATATAAGTGTGTTACAATGAGGGGTGTGGGGTATATCAGTGTTACAGTGAGGGGTGTGGGGTATATCAGTGTTACAGTGAGGGGTGTGGGGTATATCAGTGTGTTACAATGAGGGGTGTGGGGTATATCAATGTTACAGTGAGGGGTGTGGGGTATATCAGTGTTACGGTGAGGGGTGTGGGGTATATAAGTGTGTTACAATGAGGGGTGTGGGGTATATCAGTGTTACAGTGAGGGGTGTGGGGTATATCAGTGTGTTACAGTGAGGGGTGTGGGTATATCAGTGTTACAGTGAGGGGTGTGGGGTATATAAGTGTTACAGTGAGGGGTGTGGGGTATATCAGTGTGTTACAATGAGGGGTGTGGGGTATATCAGTGTTACAGTGAGGGGTGTGGGGGATATCAGTGTTACAGTGAGGGGTGTGGGGTATATCAGTGTGTTACAGTGAGGGGTGTGGGGTATATCAGTGTTACAGTGAGGGGTGTGGGGTATATCAGTGTTACAGTGAGGTGTGTGGGGTATATCAGTGTTACAGTGAGGGGTGTGGGGTATATCAGTGTTACTGTGAGGGGTGTGGGGTATATCAGTGTTACAGTGAGGGTTGTGGGGTATATCAGTGTGTTACAGTCAGGGGTGTGGGGTATATCAGTGTTACAGTGAGGGGTGTGGGGTATATCAGTGTTACAGTGAGGGGTGTGGGGTATATAAGTGTTACAGTGAGGGGTGTGGGGTATATCAGTGTTACAGTGAGGGGTGTGGGGTATATCAGTGTTACAGTGAGGGGTGTGGGGTATATCAGTGTTACAGTGAGGGGTGTGGGGTATCAGTGTTACAGTGTAGTGAGGGGTGTGGGTATATCAGTGTTACAGTGAGGGGTGTGGGGTATATCAGCGTGTTACAGTGAGGGGTGTGGGGTATATCAGTGTTACAGTGAGGGGTGTGGGGTATATCAGTGTTACAGTGAGGGGTGTGGGGTATATCAGTGTTACAGTGAGTGGTGTGGGGTATATCAGTGTTACAGTGAGGGGTGTGGAGTATATCAGTGTTACAGTGAGGGGTGTGGGTTATATCAGTGTTACAGTGAGGGGTGTGGGGTATATCAGTGTTACAGTGAGGGGTGTGGGGTATATCAGTGTTACAGTGAGGGGTGTGTGGTATATCAGTGTTACAGTGAGGGGTGTGGGCTATATCAGTGTTACAGTGAGGGGCGTGGGGTATATCAGAGTGTTGCAGTGAGGGGTGTGGGTATATCAGTGTTACAATGAGGGGTGTGGGTATATCAGTGTGTTACAGTGAGGGGTGTGGGGTATATCAGTGTTACAGTGAGGGGTGTGGGGTATATAAGTGTGTTACAATGAGGGGTGTGGGGTATATAAGTGTTACAGTGAGGGGTGTGGGGTATATCAGAGTGTTACAGTGAGGGGTGTGGGGTATATCAGTGTGTTACAGTGAGGGTGTGGGGTATATCAGTGTTACAGTGAGGGGTGTGGGGTATATAAGTGTTACAGTGAGGGTGTGGGGTATATCAGTGTGTTACAATGAGGGGTGTGGGGTATATCAGTGTTACAGTGAGGGGTGTGGGGGATATCAGTGTTACAGTGAGGGGTGTGGGGTATATCAGTGTGTTACAGTGAGGGGTGTGGGGTATATCAGTGTTACAGTGAGGGGTGTGGGGTATATCAGTGTTACAGTGAGGTGTGTGGGGTATATCAGTGTTACAGTGAGGGGTGTGGGGTATATCAGTGTTACTGTGAGGGGTGTGGGGTATATCAGTGTTACAGTGAGGGTTGTGGGGTATATCAGTGTGTTACAGTCAGGGGTGTGGGGTATATCAGTGTTACAGTGAGGGGTGTGGGGTATATCAGTGTTACAGTGAGGGGTGTGGGGTATATAAGTGTTACAGTGAGGGGTGTGGGGTATATCAGTGTTACAGTGAGGGGTGTGGGGTATATCAGTGTTACAGTGAGGGGTGTGGGGTATATCAGTGTTACAGTGAGGGGTGTGGGGTATATCAGTGTTACAGTGAGGGGTGTGGGGTATATCAGTGTTACAGTGAGGGGTGTGGGGTATATCAGCGTGTTACAGTGAGGGGTGTGGGGTATATCAGTGTTACAGTGAGGGGTGTGGGGTATATCAGTGTTACAGTGAGGGGTGTGGGGTATATCAGTGTTACAGTGAGTGGTGTGGGGTATATCAGTGTTACAGTGAGGGGTGTGGAGTATATCAGTGTTACAGTGAGGGGTGTGGGTTATATCAGTGTTACAGTGAGGGGTGTGGGGTATATCAGTGTTACAGTGAGGGGTGTGGGGTATATCAGTGTTACAGTGAGGGGTGTGTGGTATATCAGTGTTACAGTGAGGGGTGTGGGCTATATCAGTGTTACAGTGAGGGGCGTGGGGTATATCAGAGTGTTGCAGTGAGGGGTGTGGGTATATCAGTGTTACAATGAGGGGTGTGGGGTATATCAGTGTGTTACAGTGAGGGGTGTGGGGTATATCAGTGTTACAGTGAGGGGTGTGGGGTATATAAGTGTGTTACAATGAGGGGTGTGGGGTATATAAGTGTTACAGTGAGGGGTGTGGGGTATATCAGAGTGTTACAGTGAGGGGTGTGGGGTATATAAGTGTTACAGTGAGGGGTGTGGGGTATATCAGTGTTACAGTGGGGGGTGTTGGGTATATAAGTGTGCTACAATGAGGGGTGTGGGGTATATCAGTGTTACAGTGAGGGGTGTGGGGTATTTCAGTGTCACAGTGAGGGGTGTGGGGTATATCAGTGTTACAGTGAGGGGTGTGGGGTATATCAGTGTTACAGTGAGGGGTGTGGGGTATATAAGTGTGTTACAATGAGGGGTGTGGGGTATATCAGTGTTACAGTGAGGGGTGTGGGGTATATCAGTGTTACAATGAGGGGTGTGTGGTATATCAGTGTTACAGTGAGGGGTGTGGTGTATATTAGTGTTACAGTGAGGGGTGTGGGGTATATCAGAGTGTTACAGTGAGGGGTGTGGGGTATATAAGTGTGTTACAGTGAGGGGTGTGGGGTATATTCGTGTTACAGTGAGGGGTGTGGGGTATATCAGTGTTACAGTGAGGGGTGTGGGGTATATCAGTGTTACAGTGAGGGGTGTGGGGTATATCAGTGTTACAGTGAGGGGTGTGGGGTATATCAGTGTTACAGTGAGGGGTGTGGGGGATATCAGTGTTACAGTGAGGGGTGTGGGTATATCAGTGTTACAGTGAGGGGTGTGGGGGATATCAGTGTGTTACAGTGAGGGGTGTGGGGTATATCAGTGTTACAGTGAGGGGTGTGGGGTATATCAGTGTTACAGTGAGGGTGTGGGGTATATCAGTGTTACAGTGAGGGGTGTGGGTATATCAGTGTTACAGTGAGGGGTGTGGGTATATCAGTGTTACAGTGAGGGGTGTGGGGTATATCAGTGTTACAGTGAGGGGTGTGGGGTATATCAGTGTTACAGTGAGGGGTGTGGGGTATATCAGTGTTACAGTGAGGGGTGTGGGGTATACAAGTGTGTTACAGTGAGGGGTGTGGGTATATCAGTGTTACAGTGAGGGGTGTGGGGTATATCAGTGTTACAGTGAGGGGTGTGGGGTATATAAATGTGTTACAGTGAGGGGTGTGGGGTATATAAGTGTTACAGTGAGGGGTGTGGGGTATATCAGTGTTACAGTGAGGGCTGTGGGGTATATAAGTGTGTTACAGTGAGGGGTGTGGGTTCGATCAGTGTTACAGTGAGGGGTGTGGGGTATATCAGTGTTACAGTGAGGGATGTGGGGTGTATCAGTGTTACAGTGAGGGATGTGGGGTATATCAGTGTGTTACAATGAGCGGTGTGGGGTATATCAGTGTTACAGTGAGGGGTGTGGGGTATATCAGTGTTACAGTGAGGGGTGTGGGGTATATAAGTGTGTTACAATGAGGGGTGTGGGGTATATCAGTGTTACAGTGAGGGGTGTGGGGTATATCAGTGTTACAGTGAGGGGTGTGGGCTATATCAGTGTGTTACAATGAGGGGTGTGGGGTATATCAATGTTACAGTGAGGGGTGTGGGGTATATCAGTGTTACGGTGAGAGGTGTGGGGTATATAAGTGTGTTACAATGAGGGGTGTGGGGTATATCAGTGTTACAGTGAGGGGTGTGGGGTATATCAGTGTGTTACAGTGAGGGGTGTGGGGTATATCAGTGTTACAGTGAGGGGTGTGGGGTATATAAGTGTTACAGTGAGGGGTGTGGGGTATATCAGTGTGTTACAATGAGGGGTGTGGGGTATATCAGTGTTACAGTGAGGGGTGTGGGGGATATCAGTGTTACAGTGAGGGGTGTGGGGTATATCAGTGTGTTACAGTGAGGGGTGTGGGGTATATCAGTGTTACAGTGAGGGGTGTGGGGTATATCAGTGTTACAGTGAGGTGTGTGGGGTATATCAGTGTTACAGTGAGGGGTGTGGGGTATATCAGTGTTACTGTGAGGGGTGTGGGGTATATCAGTGTTACAGTGAGGGTTGTGGGGTATATCAGTGTGTTACAGTCAGGGGTGTGGGGTATATCAGTGTTACAGTGAGGGGTGTGGGGTATATCAGTGTTACAGTGAGGGGTGTGGGGTATATAAGTGTTACAGTGAGGGGTGTGGGGTATATCAGTGTTACAGTGAGGGGTGTGGGGTATATCAGTGTTACAGTGAGGGGTGTGGGGTATATCAGTGTTACAGTGAGGGGTGTGGGGTATATCAGTGTTACAGTGAGGGGTGTGGGGTATATCAGTGTTACAGTGAGGGGTGTGGGGTATATCAGCGTGTTACAGTGAGGGGTGTGGGGTATATCAGTGTTACAGTGAGGGGTGTGGGGTATATCAGTGTTACAGTGAGGGGTGTGGGGTATATCAGTGTTACAGTGAGTGGTGTGGTGTATATCAGTGTTACAGTGAGGGGTGTGGAGTATATCAGTGTTACAGTGAGGGGTGTGGGTTATATCAGTGTTACAGTGAGGGGTGTGGGGTATATCAGTGTTACAGTGAGGGGTGTGGGGTATATCAGTGTTACAGTGAGGGGTGTGTGGTATATCAGTGTTACAGTGAGGGGTGTGGGCTATATCAGTGTTACAGTGAGGGGCGTGGGGTATATCAGAGTGTTGCAGTGAGGGGTGTGGGTATATCAGTGTTACAATGAGGGGTGTGGGGTATATCAGTGTGTTACAGTGAGGGGTGTGGGGTATATCAGTGTTACAGTGAGGGGTGTGGGGTATATAAGTGTGTTACAATGAGGGGTGTGGGGTATATAAGTGTTACAGTGAGGGGTGTGGGGTATATCAGAGTGTTACAGTGAGGGGTGTGGGGTATATAAGTGTTACAGTGAGGGGTGTGGGGTATATCAGTGTTACAGTGGGGGGTGTTGGGTATATAAGTGTGCTACAATGAGGGGTGTGGGGTATATCAGTGTTACAGTGAGGGGTGTGGGGTATTTCAGTGTCACAGTGAGGGGTGTGGGGTATATCAGTGTTACAGTGAGGGGTGTGGGGTATATCAGTGTTACAGTGAGGGGTGTGGGGTATATAAGTGTGTTACAATGAGGGGTGTGGGGTATATCAGTGTTACAGTGAGGGGTGTGGGGTATATCAGTGTTACAATGAGGGGTGTGTGGTATATCAGTGTTACAGTGAGGGGTGTGGGGTATATAAGTGTTACAGTGAGGGGTGTGGGGTATATCAGTGTTACAGTGAGGGGTGTGGGATATTTCAGTGTCACAGTGAGGGGTGTGGGGTATATCAGTGTTACAGTGAGGGGTGTGGGGTATATAAGTGTTACAGTGAGGGGTGTGGGGTATATCAGTGTTACAGTGAGGGGTGTGGGGTATATCAGTGTTACAGTGAGGGGTGTGGGGTATATCAGTGTTACAGTGAGGGATGTGGGGTATATCAGTGTTACAGTGACGGGTGTGGGGTATATCAGTGTTACAGTGAGGGGTGTGGGGTATATAAGTGTTACAGTGAGGGGTGTGGGGTATATCAGTGTTACAGTGACGGGTGTGGGGTATATCAGTGTTACAATGAGGGGTGTGGGGTATATCAGTGTTACAGTGAGGGGTGTGGGGTATATAAGTGTTACAGTGACGGGTGTGGGGTATATCAGTGTTACAGTGAGGGGTGTGGGGTATATCACAGTGTGACAGTGAGGGGTGTGAGGTATATCAGTGTTGCAGTGAGGGGTGTGGGGTATATCAGTGTTACAGTGACGGGTGTGGGGTATATCAGTGTTACAGTGAGGGGTGTGGGGTATATCAGTGTTACAGTGAGGGGTGTGGGGTATATAAGTGTTACAGTGAGGGATGTGGGGTATATCAGTGTTACAGTGAGGGGTGTGGGGTATATCAGTGTTACAGTGAGGGATGTGGGGTATAACAGTGTTACAGTGAGGGGTGTGGGGTATATCAGTGTTACAGTGAGGGGTGTGGGGTATAACAGTGTTACAGTGAGGGGTGTGGGGTATATCAGTGTTACAGTGAGGGGTGTGGGGTATATCAGTGTTACAGTGAGGGGTGTGGGGTATATCAGTGTGTTACAGTGAGGTGTGTGGTGTATATCAGAGTGTTACAGTGAGGGGTGTGGGGTATATCAGAGTGTTACAGTGAGGGATGTGGGGTATATCAGAGTGTTACAGTGAGGGGTGTGGGGTATATAAGTGTTACAGTGAGGGGTGTGGGGTATATAAGTGTGTTACAATGAGGGGTGTGGGGTTTATCAGTGTTACAGTGAGGGGTGTGGGGTATATCAGAGTGTTACAGTGAGGGGTGTGGGGTATATCAGTGTTACAGTGAGGGGTGTGTGGTATATCAGAGTGTTACAGTGAGGGATGTGGGGTATATCAGAGTGTTACAGTGAGGGGTGTGGGGTATATCAGTGTGTTACAGTGAGGGGTGTGGTGTATATCAGTGTTACAGTGAGGGGTGTGGTGTATATCAGTGTTACAGTGAGGGGTGTGGGGTATATCAGTGTTACAGTGAGGGGTGTGGGGTATATAAGTGTGTTACAGTGAGGGGTGCGGGGTATATAAGTGTTACAGTGAGGGGTGTGGGGTATATCAGTGTTACAGTGAGGGGTGTGGGGTATATAAGTGTGTTACAATGAGGGGTGTGGGTTAGATCAGAGAGTGTGAGGGGTGTGGGGTATATCAGTGTTACAGTGAGGGGTGTGTGGTATATCAGTGTTACAGTGAGGGGTGTGTGGTATATCAGTGTTACAGTGAGGGGTGTGGGGTATATCAGTGTTACAGTGAGGGGTGTGGGGTATATCAGTGTTACAGTGAGGGGTGTGGGGTATATCAGTGTTACAGTGAGGGGTGTGGGGTATATCAGTGTTACAGTGAGGGGTGTGGGGTATATCAGTGTTACAGTGAGGGGTGCGGGGTATATAAGTGTTACAGTGAGGGGTGTGGGGTATATCAGTGTGACAGTGAGGGGTGTGGGGTATATCAGTGTTACAGTGAGGGGGTGGGGTATATAAGTGTGTTACAGTGAGGGGTGTGGGGTATATCAGTGTTACAGTGAGGGGTGTGGGGTATATCAGTGTTACAGTGAGGGGTGTGGGGTATATCAGTGTTACAGTGAGGGGTGTGGGGTATATCAGTGTTACAGTGAGGGGGTGGGGTATATAAGTGTGTTACAGTGAGGGGTGTGGGGTATATCAGTGTTACAGTGAGGGGTGTGGGGTATATCAGTGTTACAGTGAGGGGTGTGGGGTATATCAGTTTTACAGTGAGGGGTGTGGGGTATATCAGAGTGTTACAGTGAGGGGTGTGGGGTATATCAGTGTTACAGTGAGGGGTGTGGGTTATATCAGTGTTACACTGAGGGCTGTGGGGTATATCAATGTTACAGTGAGGGGTGTGGGGTATATCAGTGTGTTACAGTGAGGGGTGTGGGGTATATCAGTGTTACAGTGAGGGGTGTGGTGTATATCAGTGTTATAGTGAGGGGTGTGGGGTATATCAGTGTTACAGTGAGGGGTGTGGGGTATATCAGAGTGTTACAGTGAGGGGTGTGGGGTATATCAGTGTTACAGTGAAGGGTGTGGGGTATATCAGTGTGTTACAGTGAGGGGTGTGGGGTATATCAGTGTTACAGTGAGGGGTGTGGGGTATATCAGTGTTACAGTGAGGGGTGTGGGGTATATCAGTGTTACAGTGAGGGGTGTGGGGTATATCAGTGTTACAGTGAAGGGTGTGGGGTATATCAGTGTGTTACAGTGAGGGGTGTGGGGTATATCAGTGTTACAGAGAGGGGTGTGGGGTATATCAGTGTTACAGTGAGGGGTGTGGGGTATATCAGTGTGTTACAGTGAGGGGTGTGGGGTATATCAGTGTTACAGTGAGGGATGTGGGGTATATCAGTGTTACAGTGAGGGGTGTGGGGTATATCAGTGTGTTACTGTGAGGGATGTGGGGTATATCAGTGTTACAGTGAGGGGTGTGGGGTATATCAGTGTTACAGTGAGGGGTGTGGGGTATATCAGTGTTACAGTGAGGGGTGTGGGGTATATCAGTGTTACAGAGAGGGGTGTGGGGTATATCAGTGTTACAGTGAGGGGTGTGGGGTATATCAGAGTGTTACAGTGAGGGGTGTGGGGTATATCAGTGTGTTACAGTGAGGGGTGTGGGGTATATAAGTGTTACAGTGAGGGGTGTGGGGTATATCAGAGTGTTACAGTGAGGGGCGTGGGGTATATCAGTGTTACATTGAGGGGTGTGGTGTATATCAGTGTTACAGTGAGGGGTGTGGGGTATATCAGTGTTACAGTGAGGGGTGTGGGGTATATCAGTGTTACAGTGAGGGGTGTGGTGTATATCAGTGTTACAGTGAGGGGTGTGGGGTATATCAGTGTTACAGTGAGGGGTGTGGGGTATATCAGTGTTACAGTGAGGGGTGTGGGGTATAACAGTGTTACAGTGAGGGGTGTGGGGTATATCAGTGTTACAGTGAGGGGTGTGGGGTATAACAGTGTTACAGTGAGGGGTGTGGGGTATATCAGTGTTACAGTGAGGGGTGTGGGGTATATCAGTGTTACAGTGAGGGGTGTGGGGTATATCAGTGTGTTACAGTGAGGTGTGTGGTGTATATCAGAGTGTTACAGTGAGGGGTGTGGGGTATATCAGAGTGTTACAGTGAGGGGTGTGGTGTATATCAGAGTGTTACAGTGAGGGGTGTGGGGTATATCAGAGTGTTACAGTGAGGGGTGTGGGGTATATCAGTGTTACAGTGAGGGGTGTGGGGTATATCGGTGTTACAGTGAGGGGTGTGGGGTATATCAGTGTGTTACAGTGAGGGGTGTGGGGTATATCAGTGTTACAGTGAGGGGTGTGTGGTATATCAGTGTTACAGTGAGGGGTGTGGGGTATATCAGTGTTACAGTGAGGGGTGTGGGGTATATCAGTGTTACAGTGAGGGGGTGGGGTATATAAGTGTGTTACAGTGAGGGGTGTGGGGTATATCAGTGTTACAGTGAGGGGTGTGGGGTATATCAGTGTTACAGTGAGGGGTGTGGGGTATATCAGTGTTACAGTGAGGGGTGTGGGGTATATCAGTGTTACAGTGAGGGGGTGGGGTATATAAGTGTGTTACAGTGAGGGGTGTGGGGTATATCAGTGTTACAGTGAGGGGTGTGGGGTATATCAGTGTTACAGTGAGGGGTGTGGGGTATATCAGTTTTACAGTGAGGGGTGTGGGGTATATCAGAGTGTTACAGTGAGGGGTGTGGGGTATATCAGTGTTACAGTGAGGGGTGTGGGTTATATCAGTGTTACACTGAGGGCTGTGGGGTATATCAATGTTACAGTGAGGGGTGTGGGGTATATCAGTGTGTTACAGTGAGGGGTGTGGGGTATATCAGTGTTACAGTGAGGGGTGTGGTGTATATCAGTGTTATAGTGAGGGGTGTGGGGTATATCAGTGTTACAGTGAGGGGTGTGGGGTATATCAGAGTGTTACAGTGAGGGGTGTGGGGTATATCAGTGTTACAGTGAAGGGTGTGGGGTATATCAGTGTGTTACAGTGAGGGGTGTGGGGTATATCAGTGTTACAGTGAGGGGTGTGGGGTATATCAGTGTTACAGTGAGGGGTGTGGGGTATATCAGTGTTACAGTGAGGGGTGTGGGGTATATCAGTGTTACAGTGAAGGGTGTGGGGTATATCAGTGTGTTACAGTGAGGGGTGTGGGGTATATCAGTGTTACAGAGAGGGGTGTGGGGTATATCAGTGTTACAGTGAGGGGTGTGGGGTATATCAGTGTGTTACAGTGAGGGGTGTGGGGTATATCAGTGTTACAGTGAGGGATGTGGGGTATATCAGTGTTACAGTGAGGGGTGTGGGGTATATCAGTGTGTTACAGTGAGGGATGTGGGGTATATCAGTGTTACAGTGAGGGGTGTGGGGTATATCAGTGTTACAGTGAGGGGTGTGGGGTATATCAGTGTTACAGTGAGGGGTGTGGGGTATATCAGTGTTACAGAGAGGGGTGTGGGGTATATCAGTGTTACAGTGAGGGGTGTGGGGTATATCAGAGTGTTACAGTGAGGGGTGTGGGGTATATCAGTGTGTTACAGTGAGGGGTGTGGGGTATATAAGTGTTACAGTGAGGGGTGTGGGGTATATCAGAGTGTTACAGTGAGGGGCGTGGGGTATATCAGTGTTACATTGAGGGGTGTGGTGTATATCAGTGTTACAGTGAGGGGTGTGGGGTATATCAGTGTTACAGTGAGGGGTGTGGGGTATATCAGTGTTACAGTGAGGGGTGTGGTGTATATCAGTGTTACAGTGAGGGGTGTGGGGTATATCAGTGTTACAGTGAGGGGTGTGGGGTATATCAGTGTTACAGTGAGGGGTGTGGGGTATAACAGTGTTACAGTGAGGGGTGTGGGGTATATCAGTGTTACAGTGAGGGGTGTGGGGTATAACAGTGTTACAGTGAGGGGTGTGGGGTATATCAGTGTTACAGTGAGGGGTGTGGGGTATATCAGTGTTACAGTGAGGGGTGTGGGGTATATCAGTGTGTTACAGTGAGGTGTGTGGTGTATATCAGAGTGTTACAGTGAGGGGTGTGGGGTATATCAGAGTGTTACAGTGAGGGGTGTGGTGTATATCAGAGTGTTACAGTGAGGGGTGTGGGGTATATCAGAGTGTTACAGTGAGGGGTGTGGGGTATATCAGTGTTACAGTGAGGGGTGTGGGGTATATCAGTGTTACAGTGAGGGGTGTGGGGTATATCAGTGTGTTACAGTGAGGGGTGTGGGGTATATCAGTGTTACAGTGAGGGGTGTGTGGTATATCAGTGTTACAGTGAGGGGTGTGGGGTATATCAGTGTTACAGTGAGGGGTGTGGGGTATATCAGTGTTACACTGAGGGGTGTGGGGTATATCCGTGTTACAGTGAGGGGTGTGGGGTATATCAGTGTTACAGTGAGGGGTGTGGGGTATATCAGTGTTACAGTGAGGGGTGTGGGGTATATCAGTGTTACAGTGAGGGGTGTGGGGTATATCAGTGTTACAGTGAGGGGTGTGGGGTATATCAGTGTTACAGTGAGGAGTGTGGGGTATATCAGTGTTACAGTGAGTGGTGTGGGGTATATCAGAGTGTTACAGTGAGGAGTGTGGGGTATATCAGTGTTACAGAGAGTGGTGTGGGGTATATCAGTGTTACAGTGAGGGGTGTGGGGTATATCAGTGTTACAGTGAGGGGTGTGGGGTATATCAGTGTTACAGTGAGGGGTGTGGGGTATATCAGTGTTACAGTGAGGGGTGTGGGGTATATCAGTGTTACAGTGAGGAGTGTGGGGTATATCAGTGTTACAGTGAGTGGTGTGGGGTATATCAGAGTGTTACAGTGAGGAGTGTGGGGTATATCAGTGTTACAGTGAGTGGTGTGGGGTATAACAGTGTTACAGTGAGGGGTGTGGGGTATATAAGTGTTACAGTGAGGGGTGTGGGGTATATCAGTGTTACAATGAGGGGTGTGGGTTAGATCAGAGAGTGTGAGGGGTCTCCCGGTCGAATGACCTGACCGACTTCTCTCCTCCGCAGGACGATAACTGGGGCGAGACCACCACGGCCGTGACCGGCACCTCCGACCACAGCCTCTCGCACGAGGACATCGCCCGCCTGTCCAAGGACCTGGAGGACAGCGTGGGATTGGACTGTGCCCGCTACCTGGGGCTGACGGTGGCCCTGGCGCTGGCCCTCTTTGCCCTGCTGACCCCGGTGGCCTTTGTGATTCTGCCCCAGCTCCTGTGGCGGGAGGAGCTGGAAACGTGCGGCACTCCCTGCGAGGGGCTCTACATCTCCATGGCCTTCAAGCTGGTCATCCTCCTCATGGGCAGCTGGGCTCTCTTTCTGCGGCCGCCTCGGGCCCAGGTCCCGCGAATCTTCGCCTTCCGCGCCCTGCTCATGGTGCTGGTCTTCCTCTTCGTGGCCTCTTACTGGCTCTTCTACGGGGTGAGAATCTTGGATCAGCGAGATCCCGAGTACCAGGGCATCGTCCAGTATGCCCTCTCGTTGGTGGACGCGCTGCTCTTCATCCATTACCTGGCCATCGTCCTGATGGAGATACGTCAGATCCAGCCCCAGTTCACGGTGAAGGTGGTGAGGTCCACAGATGGGGCCAGATACTTTTACAACATCGGTCACCTCAGGTAAGGCGGGGAAGGGACACATCTCAGAGTCACAGGGCTGCATTTTGTCAATGGGGGACGGGATGGAGGCGGGGGTCCCACTTTTGGGGTTGTCGTCCCGCCTCCCCTCGATTTGTGACCAACCCACGCGATTTCCCACCCAGTGTAGAGGGAGCTTTACTCTGTATCTAACCCCGTGCTGTACCTGCCCCGGGAGTGTTTGATGGGGACAGTGCAGTGGGGATTTACTCTGTATCTAACCCCGTGCTGTACCTGCCCTGGGAGTGTTTGATGGGACAG
This sequence comes from Somniosus microcephalus, assembly GCF_052327205.1. Classification (NCBI taxonomy): domain Eukaryota; kingdom Metazoa; phylum Chordata; class Chondrichthyes; order Squaliformes; family Somniosidae; genus Somniosus; species Somniosus microcephalus. Next base: position 12,752,969 of record NW_028225184.1, read on the forward strand.
TGTAGAGGGAGCTTTACTCTGTATCTAACCCCGTGCTGTACCTGCCCCGGGAGTGTTTGATGGGACAGTGTAGAGGGAGCTTTACTCTGTATCTAACCCAGTGCTGTACCTGCCCTGGGAGTGTTTGATGGGACAGTGTAGAGGGAGCTTTACTCTGTATCTAACCCGTGCTGTACCTGCCCTGGGAGTGTTTGATGGGACAGTGTAGAGGGAGCTTTACTCTGTATCTAACCCCGTGCTGTACCTGCCCTGGGAGTGTTTGATGGGACAGTGTAGAGGGAGCTTTACTCTGTATCTAACCCCGTGCTGTACCTGCCCCGGGAGTGTTTGATGGGACAGTGTAGAGGGAGCTTTACTCTGTATCTAACCCGTGCCGTACCTGCCCTGGGAGTGTTTGATGGGACAGTGTAGAGGGAACTTTACTCTGTATCTAACTCCGTGCTGTACCTGTACTTGGAGTGTTTGATGGGACAGTGTAGAGGGAGCTTTACTCTGTATCTAACCCCGTGCTGTACCTGCCCTGGGAGTGTTTGATGGGACAGTGTAGAGGGAGCTTTACTCTGTATCTAACCCCGTGCTGTACCTGCCCTGGGAGTGTTTGATGGGACAGTGTAGAGGGAGCTTTACTCTGTATCTAACCCGTGCTGTACCTGCCCTGGGAGTGTTTGATGGGACAGTGTAGAGGGAGCTTTACTCTGTATCTAACCCGTGCTGTACCTGCCCTGGGAGTGTTTGATGGGACAGTGTAGAGGGAGCTTTACTCTGTATCTATCCCGTGCTGTACCTGCCCTGGGAGTGTTTGATGGGACAGTGTAGAGGGAGCTTTACTCTGTATCTAACCCCGTGCTGTACCTGCCCTGGGAGTATTTGATGGGACACTGTAGAGGGAGCTTTACTCTGTATCTAACCCCGTGCTGTACCTGCCCTGGGAGTGTTTGATGGGACAGTGTAGAGGGAGCTTTACTCTGTATCTAACCCGTGCTGTACCTGTCCTGGGAGTGTTTGATGGGACAGTGTAGAGGGAGCTTTACTCTGTATGTAACCCGTGCTGTACCTGCCCTGGGAGTGTTTGATGGGACAGTGTAGAGGGAGCTTTACTCGGTATCTAACCTGTGCTGTACCTGCCCTGGGAGTGTGTGATGGGACAGTGTAGAGGGAGCTTTACTCTGTATCTAACCCGTGCTCTACCTGCCCTGGGAGTGTTTGATGGGACAGTGTAGAGGGAGCTTTACTCTGTATCTAACCCGTGCTGTACCTGTCCTGGGAGTGTTTGATGGGACAGTGTAGAGGTGGTTTACTCTGTATCTAACCCCGTGCTGTACCTGCCCTGGGAGTGTTTGATGGGACAGTGTAGAGGGAGCTTTACTCTGTATCTAACCCGTGCTGTACCTGCCCTGGGAGTGTTTGATGGGACAGTGTAGAGGGAGCTTTACTCTGTATCTAACCCGTGCTGTACCTGCCCTGGGAGTGTTTGATGGGGACAGTGCAGAGGGAGCTTTACTCTGTATCTATCTGTATCTAACCCCGTGCTGTACCTGCCCTGGGAGTGTTTGATGGGACAGTGTAGAGGGAGCTTTACTCTGCATCTAACCCGTGCTATACCTGCCCTGGGAGTGTTTGATGGGACAGTGTAGAGGGAGCTTTACTCTGTATCTAACCCGTGCTGTACCTGCCCTGGGAGTGTTTGACGGGACAGTGTAGAGGGAGCTTTACTCTGTATCTAACCCCGTGCTGTACCTGCCCTGGGAGTGTTTGATGGGACAGTGTAGAGGGAGCTTTACTCTGTATCTAACCCCGTGCTGTACCTGCCCTGGGAGTGTTTGATGGGACAGTGTAGAGGGAGCTTTACTCTGTATCTAACCCCGTGCTGTACCTGCCCTGGGAGTGTTTGATGGGACAGTGTAGAGGGAGCTTTACTCTGTATCTAACCCGTGCTGTACCTGCCCTGGGAGTGTTTGATGGGACAGTGTAGAGGGAGCTTTACTCTGTATCTAACCCGTGCTGTACCTGCCCTGGGAGTGTTTGATGGGACAGTGCAGAGGGAGCTTTACTCTGTATCTAACCCCGTGCTGTACCTGCCCTGGGAGTGTTTGATGGGACAGTGTAGAGGGAGCTTTACTCTGTATCTAACCCCGTGCTGTACCTGCCCTGGGAGTGTTTGATGGGACAGTGCAGAGGGAGCTTTACTCTGTATCTAACCCCGTGCTGTACCTGCCCTGGGAGTGTTTGATGGGACAGTGTAGAGAGAGCTTTACTGTGTATCTAACCCCGTGCTGTACCTGCCCTGGGAGTGTTTGATGGGACAGTGTAGAGGGAGCTTTACTCTGTATCTAACCCATGCTGTCCCTGCCCTGGGAGTGTTTGATGGGACAGTGTAGAGGGAGCTTTACTCTGTATCTAACCCGTGCTGTACCTGCCCTGGGAGTGTTTGATGGGACAGTGTAGAGGGAGCTTTACTCTGTATCTAACCCGTGCTGTACCTGCCCTGGGAGTGTTTGATGTGACAGTGTAGAGGGAGCTTTACTCTGTATTTAACCCCGTGCTGTACCTGCCCTGGGAGTGTTCGATGGGACAGTGTAGAGTGAGCTTTACTCTGTATCTAACCCCGTGCTGTACCTGCCCTGGGAGTGTTTGATGGGACAGTGTAGAGGGAGCTTTACTCTGTATCTAACCCGTGCTGTACCTGCCCTGGGAGTGTTTGATGGGACAGTGTAGAGGGAGTTTTACTCTGTATCTAACCCCATGCTGTACCTGCCCTGGGAGTGTTTGATGCGACAGTGTAGAGGGAGCTTTACTCTGTATCTAACCCGTGCTGTACCTGCCCTGGGAGAGTGTTTGATGGGACAGTGTAGAGGGAGTTTTACTCTGTATCTAACCCGTGCTGTACCTGCCCTGGGAGTGTTTGATGGGACAGTGTAGAGGGAGCTTTACTCTGTATCTAACCCGCGCTGTACCTGCCCTGGGTGTGTTTGATGGGACAGTGTAGAGGGAGCTTTACTCTGTGTCTAACCCGTGCTGTACCTGCCCTGGGAGTGTTTGATGGGACAGTGTAGAGGGAGCTTTACTCTGTATCTAACCCGTGCTTTGCCTGCCCTGGGAGTGTTTGATGGGACAGTGTAGAGAAAGCTTTACTCTGTATCTAACCCCGTGCTGTACCTGTCCTGGGAGTGTTTGATGGGACAGTGTAGAGGGAGCTTTACTCTGTATCTAACCCCTGCTGTACCTGCCCTGGGAGTGTTTATAGAAACATAGAAGATAGGAGCAGGAGTCGGCCATTCGGCCCCTCGAGCCTGCTCCGCCATTCAATGCGATCATGGCTGATCATCCAAATTCAGTACCCTGTCCCTGCCTTCTCCCCATACCCCTTGGTCCCTTTAGCCTTAAGAAATATATCCAACTCCTTCTTGAATATATTTAATGAATTGGCCTCTACTGCCTTCTGTGGTAGAGAATTCCACAGGTTCACCACTCTCTGGGTGAAGAAATTCCTCCTCATCTCTGTCCTAAATGGCTTACCCCTTATCCTTAGACTGTGACCCCTGGTTCTGGACTCCCCGACCATCGGGAACATCCTTCCAGCATCTAGTCTGTCTAGTCCTGTTAGAATTTTATAAGTTTCAATGAGATCCCCTCTCATTCTTCTAAACTCCAGCGAGTGCAAGCCCAATCGATCCAATCTCTCCTCATACGTCATTCCTGCCATCCCAGGTATCAGCCTGGTGAATCTTCGCTGCACTCCCTCCATGGCAAGAACATCCTTCCTCAGTTAAGGTCAATTAAGGGCCACTCGGCAACAGGTGATGTCACAGATTGACATTTCATCTGTCAAGAGGTTTTGACAGCTGAAAAAATCAGCGTGTGACAGCTCAGTGAAGCTGTCAAACACTGACAGTCTGACTACTAACTTGAGTCCTTCTCCACAGACTCAGTTAGAAATCTCACCGGCACAGAAAGCTGAATGCTGCAAGCCTTTGACAGCTCGCGGCCATTCTGCTTTCTGTGCCGGTGAGATGTGGGACTCCCGAGACCTGAAGGAAGGAAGGCTGTAAAGGTAAGTAAAACGTCTTTAAACACTTTACACACACCAAACACACTTACCTCTGCACTCTTGCACCCATCGCTCACCCGAACATCTCGAACCCTCCAAGCCCTTCAGACCGACGGTCCACCTCGCTAACTGGGCGTGGTGTGGAGCCGTCGGACAGCCCACACTTCAACAATAAAAATAGGGATTAGGCTAAAAACTGCCTGTTAACTACCTTTAACTAACAGGCATTTAATTGACACTAATCCCCTTCCCGCCTCAGGGAGGCGTGTCCCAGCTCAGGTCGGGTATCCGCCTCCTTTGAAACTGGCATGGAGGCGGGTTAGGGGGGCGGGATGGATTCGTGCCCCCCGATTTCGAGGTTTTAACCCCCCCACACGCCTCCAATCCCGCCTCCACGGTCCAATGAAAATCCTGCCCATAGAGTCACACAGCACAGAAAGAGGCCCTTCGGCCCGTCGTGTCCGCGCCGGCCATCAAGCCCTGTCTAATCTAATCCCATTTCCCAGCACTTGGTCCGTAGCCTTGTCTGCTGTGGCGTTTCAAGTGCTCGTCTAAATGCTTCTTGAATGTTGTGAGGGTTCCTGCCTCTACCACCCTTTCAGGCAGTGAGTTCCAGATTCCACAGAAACATAGAGAGATATGAGCAGGAGCAGGCCATTCGGCCCCTCGAGCCTGCTCCGCCATTTAATGAGATCATGGCTGATCATCCAAATTCAGTACCCTGTCCCTGCTTTCTCCCCATATCCCTTGATCCCTTTAGCCTTAAGAAATATATCTAACTCCTTCTTGAATATATTTAATGAATTGGCCTCAACTGCCTTCTGTGGTAGAGAATTCCACAGGTTCACCACTCTCTGGGTGAAGAAATTCCTCCTCATCTCTGTCCTAAATGGCTTACCCCTTATCCTTAGACTGTGACCCCTGGTTCTGGACTCCCCCGTCATCGGGAACATCCTTCCTGCATCTAGTCTGTCCAGTCCTGTTAGAGTTTTATAAGTTTCAATGAGATCCGTGATGTGGAGAGACTGGAGAAGCTGGGGTTGTTCTCCTTAGAGCAGAGAAGGTTAAGGGGAGATTGACCAGAATGGTACCGGGGATGAGGGACTTCAGTGATGTGGAGAGACTGGAGAAGCTGGGATTGTTCTCCTTAGAGCAGAGAAGGTTAAGGAGGAGATTGACCAGGATGGTACCAGGGATGAGGGACTTTAGTTACGTGGAGAGACTGGAGAAGCTGGGATTGTTCTCCTTAGAGCAGAGAAGGTTAAGGAGGAGATTGACCAGGATGGTACCAGGGATGAGGGACTTTAGTTACGTGGAGAGACTGGAGAAGCTGGGGTTGTTCTCCTTAGAGCAGAGAAGGTTAAGGGGAGATTGACCAGAATGGTACCAGGGATGAGGGACTTCAGTTACGGGGAGAGACTGGAGAAGCTGGGGTTGTTCTTCTTAGAGCAGAGAAGGTTAAGGGGAGATTGACCAGAATGGTACCGGGGATGAGGGACTTCAGTTATGTGGAGAGACTGGAGAAGCTGGGGTTGTTCTCCTTAGAGCAGAGAAGGTTAAGGGGAGATTGACCAGAATGGTACCAGGGATGAGGGACTTCAGTGATGTGGAGAGACTGGAGAAGCTGGGATTGTTCTCCTTAGAGCAGAGAAGGTTAAGGAGGAGATTGACCAGAATGGTACCAGGGATGAGGGACTTTAGTTACGTGGAGAGACTGGAGAAGCTGGGATTGTTCTCCTTAGAGCAGAGAAGGTTAAGGAGGAGATTGACCAGGATGGTACCAGGGATGAGGGACTTTAGTTACGTGGAGAGACTGGAGAAGCTGGGGTTGTTCTCCTTAGAGCAGAGAAGGTTAAGGGGAGATTGACCAGAATGGTACCAGGGATGAGGGACTTCAGTTACGGGGAGAGACTGGAGAATTTGGGGTTGTTCTCCTTAGAGCAGAGAAGGTTAAGGGGAGATTGACCAGAATGGTACCGGGGATGAGGGACTTCAGTTACGTGGAGAGACTGGAGAAGCTGGGGTTGTTCTCCTTAGAGCAGAGAACGTTAAGGGGGAGATTGTCCAGAATGGTACCAGGGATGAGGGACTTCAGTTACGTGGAGTGACTGGAGAAGCTGGGGTTGTTCTCCTTAGAGCAGAGAAGGTTAAGGGGAGATTGTCCAGAATGGTACCAGGGATGAGGGACTTCAGTTACGTGGAGAGACTGGAGAAGCTGGGGTTGTTCTCCTTAGAGCAGAGAAGGTTAAGGGGAGATTGACCAGAATGGTACCAGGGATGAGGGACTTCAGTTATGTGGAGAGACTGGGGAAGCTGGGGTTGTTCTCCTTAGAGCAGAGAAGGTTAAGAGGAGATTGACCAGAATGGTACCAGGGATGAGGGACTTCAGTTACGTGGAGAGACTGGAGAAGCTGGGGTTGTTCTCCTTAGAGCAGAGAAGGTTAAGGGGAGATTGTCCAGAATGGTACCAGGGATGAGGGACTTCAGTGATGTGGAGAGACTGGGGAAGCTGGGGGCAGTCGGATGGGCATTGGCCACAGGCGGGATGAGAAAGGGCCGAGGGTTCGGGGTGGGTGGCGGGTGGGCGAGAGCGCCATTGGTCTGGTTGGGTTGCGTTGGGGGAGTGTGTTCCTGATTGGCTCTCATCGCCTGATGTCCTCGTTTCCCAGCATTCAACGAGTGGCCATCTGGATTTTGGAGAATTACTACCGGGATTTTGCGGTCTACAATCCCTCGGTGTTGAACCTTTCCAAGTCCATCCTTGCCAAGAAAATCTCTGGCTTCAAAGTCTACACCCTTGGAGAAGGTAAGGAACCGAACGTCGGGGCGGTGGGGCTCAAACCGGATCTCACAGTGCGTCATAGAGTCATAATGGCACAGAAGGAGGCCATTCGGCCCATCGAGTCCATGCCGGCTCTCTCTGTGGAGCAATCCAGTCAGTCCCATTCCCCCGCTCTATCCCCGTAGCCCTGCAAGTTTATTTCCCTCGAGTGCCTATCTAGTCTCCCCTTGAAAACATCGAGTGTCCTCCGCTTCCACCACTTCCGTCGGCAGCGAGTTCCAGGTCCTCACCACTCGCTGCGTAAATAAGTTTTTCCTCACATCCCCCCCGTATCTCTGGCTCAAAACCTGAAATCTGTGTCCCCTAGTCCTTGTATCATCAACTACTAGGAACAACCTTTCCCCGCCTAGCCTATCCTAACCCGTCATAATCTTGTACACCTCGATCAAATCACCCCTCAACCTCCTTTGCTCTAATGAAAACAAATCCAGCTTCTCCAACCTGTCCTTGTAGCTAAGATTCCCCATCCCCGGAACCATTCTGGTAAATCTCCCCTGCACCCTCTCGAGGGCCTTCACACCCTTCCTAAAGTGTGGTGACCAGAACTGGACGCAATACTCCAGTTGTGGCCTAACCAGCGCTTTCTAAAGGTTCGGCATCACTTCTCTACTCTTGTACTCAATACCTCTATTTATGAAGCCCAAGATCCCATATGCTTTGCTAACCACTCTCTACAATATGTCCCGCCACCTTCAGGGACCTATGCACATTAACTCCCAGGTCCCTCTGTCCCTGCACACACTGTGCCATTAAGTGTATATTGCCTCCCCCTGTTCCTTCTGCCAAAATGCATCACCTCACACTTCTCTGTATTAAACTGCATCTGCCACTTGTCTGCCCATTCTGCTAGCCTTTCTACATCCTGTTGCAGTCGATTGGTGTCATCCTCACTGTTTGCCACACCCCCCAGTTTGGTGTCATCGGCAAATTTAGAAACTCTGTATTCCAATATCCAGGTCATTTATAGATATCAAAAAAAGCAGTGGCCCCAGCACTGACCCTTGGGGAACACCACTGTCTATCATCCTCCAGTCTGAAAAACAGCCATTTACCACAACTCGCTGTTTTCTGTCCTTAAGCTAATTCCTTATCCAAGCTGCCACTGGCCCACCTATTCCATGAGCCTCAATTTTGTTAACCAGCCTTCGATGTGGTACTTTGTCAAACGCCTTACTAAAATCCATGTAGACAACATCCATTGCAATCCCTTCATCAATCCTCTCTGTTACTTCATCAAAAAATTCAATTAGATTAGTCAAACATGATCGGCCTTTTACAAATCCATGTTGGCGCTCCTTAATTAGCTTAAACCTCTCCAAGTGCCCGTTAATTTTTTCCTTGATTATTGTTTCTAAAACTTTACCCATCACTGACGTTAAACTGGCCGGCCTGTAGTTACTAGGATTGTCCTTACACCCTGTCTTGAACAGAGCCTGAACTTTGACCTGCTGGGACCTGGGGTCAAACCTGGCCCAGGGGTCACCGGGTGTCAAGCCCGAACCGTTGACCGTCTGGGAGCTTGGGGTCAACTCGAGCCCAGGGGTCGTAGAAGCATAGAAGATAGGAGCAGGAGTCGGCCATTCGGCCCCTCGAGCCTGCTCCACCATTCAATGCGATCATGGCTGATCATCCAAATTCAGTACCCTGTCCCTGCCTTCTCCCCATATCCCTTGATCCCTTTAGCCTTAAGAAATATATCTAACTCCTTCTTGAATATATTTAATGAACTGGCCTCAACTGCCCTCTGTGGCAGAGAATTCCATAGGTTCACCACTCTCTGGGTGAAGAAATTCCTCCTCATCTCAGTCCTAAATGGCTTACCCCTTATCCTTAGACTGTGACCCCTGGTTCTGGACTCCCCGACCATCGGGAACATCCTTCCTGCATCTAGTCTGTCCAGTCCTGTCAGAATTTTATAAGTTTCAATGAGATCCCCTCTCATTCTTCTAAACTCTAGCGAGTATAAGCCCAATCGACACAATCTCTCCTCATACGTCATTCCTGCCATCCCAGGTATCAGTCTGGTGAATCTTCGCTGCACTCCCTCCATGGCAAGAACATCCTTCCTCAGATAAGGCGACCAAAACTGCACACAATACTCAAGGTGCGGTCTCACCAAGGCCCTGTACAACTGCAGCAAGACATCCTTGCTCCTGTACTCGAATCCTCTCGCTACGAAGGCTAACATACCATTTGCCTTCTTCACCGCCTGCTGCACCTGCATGCTTACCTTCAGCGACTGGTGCACAAGGACACCCAGGTCTCGTTGCACTTCCCCTTTTCCCAATCTATTGCCGTTCAGATAATAATCTGCCTTCTTGTTTTTGCCACCGAAGTGGATAACCTCGCATTTATCCACATTATACTGCATCTACCCAATCACCCAACCTGTCCAAATCATACTGGAGTTTCTCGGCCTCCTCCTCACAGCACACACGCCCACCCAGCACAGTGTCAAGCCCTAACCTTTGACCGTCTGGGACCTTGGGGTCAACTCCAGCCCAGGGGTCACCGTAGGTCATAAGAACGTAAGAAATAGGAGCAGGAGTCGGCCAATCGGCCCCTCGAGCCTGCTCCGCCATTCAATAAGATCATGGCTGATCTGATCCTAACCTCAAATCTGCTTTCACTCTCCATCCCACCCGAACCCATGTGATCTCCTGGGAGAGGCGAAAAACCAGGTAAAAAACCCAATGGCCAATTTGGGAGAAAAAATCTGGGAAATTCCTCTCCGACCCATCTAGGCGATCGAAACTCGTCCAGGAGATCACTCTGTCCCTGTATTTCCTGCAGTACTTACCTTCTGTAAAAGGTGATCTCCACCCCAGCCAGGAACAGGCCCAATTTACTCTTGAAGGACTCCTAGCTGGCAGCCTGTTCCCGAGGTCTCCACTAATCCCTGTGAATAGAACCATCTCCTGAAATCTAACACAGAATTAGAACACACGAAATAGGAGCAGGATCAGGCTACACGGCCCCTGGGCCCGCTCCGCTACCCACAGGGCCATGACCGATCCGAACCTAGACTCATGTCCATATTCCTGCCTGCTCCCTGTAACCCTTAATTCCCTTTACTTCTAGGAAACTGTCTATTTCTGTTTTTAATTTATTTAATGATGTAGCTTCTACAGCTTTCTGGGGCAGCAAATTCCACAAACCTACCACCCTCTGAGTGAAGAAGTTTCTCCTCATCTCAGTTTTGAAAGAGCAGCCCCTTATTCTAAGACTATGCCCCCTAGTTCTAGTCTCACCCATCATCGGGAACATCCTCCCCGCATCCACCCGATCCAACCCCTTCACAATCTTCTATGTTTCAATAAGATCGCCTCTCATTCTTCTGAACTCCAATGAGTAGAGTCCCAACCTACTCAACCTCTCCTCATACGTCCATCCCCTCATCCCCGGGATTAACCGAGTGAACCTTCTTTGTACTGACTCGAGAGCAAGTATGTCCTTTCTTAAGTATGGACACCAAAACTGTACGCAGTATTCCAGGTGCGGTCTCACCAATACCTTGTACAACTGAAGCAATACCTCCCTGTGTCAAGCCCTAACCTTTGACCGTCTGTGACCTTGGGGTCAACTCGAGCCCAGAGGGCCATCGCTGAGATCCAGCGGCTTCAGGGGAGCAGAATTAAACTCTTCACGTTTCTGTCTGAACCAGGGAATGCGAGCAGCAACTCGGCTGGTCAGTCACGCGCCATGATCGCGGCGGCAGCTCGTCGGAGGGACAACAGCCACAACGAATTTTACTACGAGGAGGCAGAGCAGGACCGGAGAGTCCGAAAGAGAAGAGCCAGGTAAATGGGCAGGTGGAATGGGAAGCACAGGGAGCGGTCTCGGGGAAACTGCGAGGGAGAGAGGAGCCTCTCGGTCCCGACCCTCACTGAGTGAGTCTGGAAACAGGAGCCTCTCGGTCCTGTCCCTCACTGAGTGAGTCCGGAGACAGGAGCCTCTTGGTCCTGTCCCTCACTGAGTGAGTCTGGAGACAGGAGCCTCTCGGTCCTGTCCCTCGCTGAGTGAGTCTGGAAACAGGAGCCTCTCGGTCCTGTCCCTCACTGAGTGAGTCCGGAGACAGGAGCCTCTTGGTCCTGTCCCTCACTGAGTGAGTCTGGAGACAGGAGCCTCTCGGTCCTGTCCCTCGCTGAGTGAGTCTGGAGACAGGAGCCTCTCGGTCCTGTCCCTCACCGAGGAGAGTCTGGAGACAGGAGCCTCTCGGTCCTGTCCCTCACTGAGGGGAGTCTGGAGACAGGAGCCTCTCGGTCCCATCCCTCACTGAGTGAGTCTGGAGACAGGAGCCTCTCGGTCCTGTCCCTCACTGAGTGAGTCTGGAGACAGGAGCCTCTCGGTCCCATCCCTCACTGAGTGAGTCTGGAGTCAGGAGCCTCTCGGTCCTGTCCCTCACTGAGTGAGTCTGGAGACAGGAGCCTCTCGGTCCCGTCCCTCACTGAGGGGAGTCTGGAGACAGGAGCCTCTCGGTCCTGTCCCTCACCGAGGGGAGTCTGGAGACTGGAGCCTCTCGGTCCCGTCCCTCACTGAGTGAGTCTGGAGACAGGAGCCTCTCGGTCCTGTCCCTCACTGAGGGGAGTCTGGAGACAGGAGCCTCTCGGTCCTGTCCCTCACCGAGGGGAGTCTGGAGACAGGAGCCTCTCGGTCCTGTCCCTCACTGAGTGAGTCTGGAGACAGGAGCCTCTCGGTCCTGTCCCTCACTGAGTGAGTCTGGAGACAGGAGCCTCTCGGTCCCGTCCCTCACCGAGGGGGTCTGGAGACAGGAGCCTCTCGGTTCTGTCCTTCACTGAGTGAATCTGGAGACAGGAGCCTCTCGGTCCTGTCCCTCATCGAGTGAGTCTGGAGACAGGAGCCTCTCGGTCCCGTCCCTCACTGAGTGAGTTTGGAGACAGGAGCCTCTCGGTCCTGTCCCTCACTGAGTGAGTCTGGAGACAGGAGCCTCTCGGTCCTGTCCCTCACTGAGGGAAGTCTGGAGACAGGAGCCTCTCGGTCCTGTCCCTCACCGAGTGAGTCTGGAGAGAGGAGCCTCTTGGTCCTGTCCCTCACTGAGTGAGTCTGGAGACAGGAGCCTTTCGGTCCTGTCCCTCACTGAGGGAAGTCTGGAGACAGGAGCCTCTCGGTCCTGTCCCTCACCGAGGGGAGTCTGGAGACAGGAGCCTCTCGGTCCTGTCCCTCACCGAGGGGAGTCTGGAGACAGGAGCCTCTCGGTCCCGTCCCTCACTGAGTGAGTCTGGAGACAGGAGCCTCTTGGTCCTGTCCCTCACTGAGTGAGTCTGGAGACAGGAGCCTCTCGGTCCCGTCCCTCACTGAGCGAGTCTGGAGACAGGAGCCTCTCGGTCCTGTCCCTCACTGAGTGAGTCTGGAGACAGGAGCCTCTCGGTCCCGTCCCTCACTGAGTGAGTTTGGAGACAGGAGCCTCTCGGTCCTGTCCCTCACTGAGTGAGTCTGGAGACAGGAGCCTCTCGGTCCCGTCCCTCACTGAGTGAGTTTGGAGACAGGAGCCTCTCGGTCCTGTCCCTCACTGAGTGAGTCTGGAGACAGGAGCCTCTCGGTCCCGTCCCTCACTGAGGGAAGTCTGGAGACAGGAGCCTCTCAGTCCTGTCCCTCACTGAGTGAGTCTGGAGACAGGAGTCTCTCGGTCCTGTCCCTCACTGAGGGGAGTCTGGAGACAGGAGCCTCTCGGTCCTGTCCCTCACCGAGGGGAGTCTGGAGACAGGAGCCTCTCGGTCCTGTCCCTCACTGAGTGAGTCTGGAGACAGGAGCCTCTCGGTCCTGTCCCTCACTGAGTGAGTCTGGAGACAGGAGCATCTCAGTCCTGTCCCTCACTGAGTGAGTCTGGAGACAGGAGCCTCTCGCTCCTGTCCCTCACTGTGTGAGTCTGGAGACAGGAGCCTCTCGGTCCTGTCCCTCACTGAGTGAGTCTGGAGACAGGAGCCTCTCGGTCCCTTCCTTCACCCTGTCCTCCATCCCTTTCAGACTGATGGTGGCCGTAGAGGAGGCATTCACGCACATCAAGCGACTGCAGCTGGAGGATCAGAAGGGTCTTCGCGAGATCATGGACCCGCGTGAGGCTGCCCAGGCGATCTTCGCCTCCATGGCGCGAGCCATGCAGAAGTATCTGCGCGTCACCAAGCAGCAGCCTTACCACACCATGGAGAGCATCTTGCGCCACCTCGAATTCGGGATCACCCACGACATGACGCCGAAGGCAAGCCCTAGCCTCTGACCCCTGACCCCCTCCCCTCCAATCCCCTCCCCTCCAATCCCCCTCCCCTCCAAACCCTCTCCCTTCCAATCCCCCACCCCTCCATTCCTCTCCCCTCCAATCCCCCTCCCCTCCAATCCCCCACCCCTCCAATCTCCTCCCCTCCAATCCCCTCCCCTCCAATCCCCCTCCCCTCCAATCCCTCTCCCTTCCAATCCCCCCCCCCTCCTCTCCTCTCCCCTCCAATCCCCCACCCCTCCATTCCTCTCCCCTCCAATCCCCCTCCCCTCCAATCCCCTCTCCCTTCCAATCCCCCACCCCTCCATTCCTCTCCCCTCAAATCCCCCTCCACTCCAATCCCCCGCCCCTCCAATCTCCTCCCCTCCAATCCCACTCCCCTCCATTCCTCTCCCCTCCAATCCCCCCTCTGCTCCAATCCCCCGCTCCTCCAATCTCCTCCCCTCCAACCCCCTCCCCTCCAATCCCCTCCCATCCAATCCCCCTCCCCTTCAATTCCCTCCCCTCCAATCCCCTCCAATTCCCTCCCCTCCAATCCCCCTCCCCTCCAATCCCCTCCCCTCCAATCCCCTCCCCTCCAACCCCCCTCCCCTCCAATCCCCCCTCCCCCTCCAATCCCCTCCCCTCCAATCCCCTCCCCTCCAATCCCCCTCCCCTCCAATCACCTCCCCTCCAATCCCCCCTCCCCTCCAGTCCCCCTCCCCTCCAGTCCCCCTCCCCTCCAATCCCCCTCCTCTCCAGTCAATCCCCCTCCCCTCCAATCCCCCTCCCCTCCAATCACCTCCCCTCCAGTCCCCCCTCCCCTCCCAATCCCCCTCCCCTCCAATCCCCCTCCTCTCCAATCCCCCTCCCCTCCAATCCCCCTCCCCTCCAATCCCCCTCCCCTCCAATCACCTCCCCTCCAGTCCCCCTCCCCTCCAATCTCCCTCCCCTCCAATCCCCCTCCTCTCCAATCCCCCTCCCCTCCAATCCCCCTCCTCTCCAATCCCCCTCCCCTCCCTCTCCCCTCCAATCCCTCTCCCCTCCTGAAGGTGCTGACTCTTTTCTCAGGTACAGTGCCCTGAGATATTGAGAGGGAGAGAGGGAAACAGAGAGACAGAGAGTGTTGGGGTTATTGGGGTGATGGGGACATTGAGTAGAGTGTTGGGGTTATTGGGGATGATGGGGGGACATTGAGTAGAGTGTTGGGGTTATTGGGGTGATGGGGGGGACATTGAGTAGAGTGTTGGGGTTATTGGGGTGATGGGGGACATTGAGTAGAGTGTTGGGGTTATTGGGGTGATGGGGGGACATGGAGTAGAGTGTTGGGGGTTATTGGGGTGATGGGGGGACATGGAGTAGAGTGTTGGGGTTATTGGGGTGATGGGGTCACATTGAGTAGAGTGTTGGGGTTATTGGGGTGATGGGGGGACATTGAGTAGAGTGTTGGGGTTATTGGGGTGATGGGGGACATTGAGTAGAGTGTTGGGGTTATTGGGGTGATGGGGACATTGAGTAGAGTGTTGGGGTTATTGGGGTGATGGGGGACATTGAGTAGAGTGTTGGGGGTTATTGGGGTGATGGGGACATTGAGTAGAGTGTTGGGGTTATTGGGGTGATGGGGGGACATTGAGTAGAGTGTTGGGGGTTATTGGGGTGACGGGGGGACATTGAGTAGAGTGTTGATGGCCTGCTGCGGTCGCCATCTGAGGAGTATAAATACTCGGGCGTGGGCCCAGCTTGGGTAGAGTGTTAGGGTTATTGGGATGATGGGGGACATTGAGTAGAGTGTTGGGGTTATTGGGGTGATGGGGGGACATTGAGTAGAGAGTTAGGTTATTGGGGGTGATGGGGACATTGAGTAGCGAGTCGGGGTTATTGGGGTGATGGGGGGACATTGGGGGTAGAGTGTTGATGGCCTGCTGCGGTCGCCATCTGAGGAGTATAAATACTCGGGCGTGGGCCCAGCTTGGGTAGAGTGTTGGGGGTTATTGGGGATGATGGGGGGACATTGAGTAGAGTATTGGGGTGATGGGGGGACATTGAGTAGAGTGTTGGGGGTTATTGGGGTGATGGGGGGGACATTGAGTAGAGTGTTGACGGCCTGCTGCGGTCGCCATCTGAGGAGTATAAATACTCGGGCGTGGGCCCAGCTTGGGTAGAGTGTTGGGGTTATTGGGATGATGGGGGACATTGAGTAGAGTGTTGGGGTTATTGGGGTGATGGGGGGACATTGAGTAGAGTGTTGCGGGTTATTGGGGGTGATGGGGGTCACATTGAGTAGAGAGTTGGGTTATTGGGGTGATGGGGGTCACATTGAGTAGAGAGTTAGGTTATTGGGGGTGATGGGGTCACATTGAGTAGAGAGTCGGGGTTATTGGGGTGATGGGGGGGATATTGGGGTAGAGTGTTGATGGCCTGCTGCGGTCGCCATCTGAGGAGTATAAATACTCGGGGCGTGGGCCCAGCTTGGGTAGAGTGTTGGGGGTTATTGGGGATGATGGGGGGACATTGAGTAGAGTGTTGGGGTTATTGGGGTGATGGGGGGGACATTGGGGTAGAGTGTTGGGGTTATTGGGGTGACGGGGGGACATTGGGTAGAGTGTTTGATTATTGGGGTGATGGGGTCACATTGGGGTAGAGTGTCGGGGGGTTATTGGGGTGATGGGGGGGACATTGGGGTAGAGTGTTGATGGCCTGCTGCGGTCGCCATCTGAGGAGTATAAATACTCGGGCATGGGCCCAGCTTGGGTAGAGTGTTGGGGGTTATTGGGGGTGATGGGGGTCACATTGGGTAGAGAGTTGGGTTATTGGAGAGATGGGGTGACACTGGGGTAGAGGGTTGGGTTATTGGAGAGATGGGGTGACATTGGGTAGAGGGTTGGGTTATTGGAGAGATGGTTGGCATTGGGTAGAGAGTTGGGTTATTGGAGAGATGGTTGGCATTGGGCAGAGGGTTGGGTTATTGAAGAGATGGTTGGCATTGGGCAGAGGGTTGGGTTATTGGAGAGATGGTTGGCATTGGGTAGAGAGTTGGGTTATTGGAGAGATGGTTGGCATTGGGCAGAGGGTTGGGTTATTGAAGAGATGGTTGGCATTGAGCAGAGGGTTGGGTTATTGAAGAGATGGTTGGCATTGGGTAGAG
>NW_028225184.1:12774214-12778951 GCF_052327205.1 Somniosus microcephalus
GCCACGGGACTGAGACCAACTGCTTTTGGTTTTTGTCCGGGGGGAGGTCTCGTTACAGGGCCACCTGCCGTCCAACGGTCACTCCTTCCTGCCCCCGCCCCCACCCTTCCTGCCATTGTTTGCCTGGCATATCAATCCCCGGCAAGGTTCGGTCGGAAAAGGCGGCTGAAATATCCACCATCTTCTGCCTCTCCCCCCCACCCTCCCACCTCACCCCCAACATAGAGTCATAGAGTTATACCCACAGAAAGAGGCCCTTCGGCCCATTGTGTCCACACCGGCCAACAAGCCCTGTCTATTCTAATCTCATTTTACACAGAAACATAGAAAATAGGAGCAGGAGTCGGCCATTCGGCCCCTCGAGCCCGCTCCGCCATTCAATGAGATCATGGCTGATCATCCAAACTCAGTACCCTGTCCCTGCCTTCTCCCCATATCCCTTGATCCCTTTAGCCTCAAGAAATATATCCAACTCCTTCTTGAATATATTTAATGAATTGGCCTCTACTGCCTTCTGTGGTAGAGAATTCCATAGGTTCACCACTCTCTGGGTGAAGAAATTCCTCATCTCTGTCCTAAATGGCTTACCCCTTATCCTTAGACTGTGACCCCTGGTTCTGGACTCCCCGACCATCGGGAACATCCTTCCTGCATCTAGTCTGTCCAGTCCTGTTAGAATTTTATAAGTTTCAATGCGATCCCCTCTCATTCTTCTAAACTCCAGCGAGTATAAGCCCAATCGACCCAATCTCTCCTCATACGTCATTCCTGCCATCCCAGGTATCAGTCTGGTGAATCTTCGCTGCACTCCTTCCATGGCAAGAACGTTCTTCCTCAGATAAGGATATTTCCCAGCACTTGGTCCGTAGCCTTGTATGCTATGGCGTTTCAAGTGCTCGTCTAAATGCTTCTTGAATGTTGTGAGGGTTCCTGCCTCTACCACCCTTTCAGGCAGTGAGTTCCAGATTCCAACCACCCTCTGGGTGAAAAAGTTTGTCCTCAAATCCCCTCTAAATCTCCTGCCCCTTACCTTGAAACTATGCCCCCTGGTTATTGACCCCTCTACTAAGGGGGAAAAGTTCCTCTTTATCTACCCTATCTATGCCCCTCATCATTTTGTACACCTCAATCAGATCCCTCCCTCAGCCTTCTCTGCTCCAAGGAAAACAACCCCAGCCTGTCCAGTCTCTCCTCATAGCTGAAGCGCTCCAGCCCAGCTAACATCCTGGTGAATCTCCTCTGCACCCTCTCCAATGCAATCACATCCCTCCTAAAGTATGGCGACCAGAACTGCACACAGTATTCCAGCTGTGGCCTAACTAGCGTTTTGTACAGCTCCATCATAACCTCCCTGCTCTTATATTCTATGCCTCGGCTAATGAAGGCAAGGATCCCATTTGCCTTTTTAACCACCTCTTTCTGTCACCTGGTTCTTAACTGGTTAGAGCCCATGTCAAATCTAAGGCCCGGTCTGCCTCCTCCCTGGGTTGCTTGCTCTCGTTCAATGCTCTCCCCCCCGCCCCGCCACCCCCACACTGGGAGGCTCCTAGGCCGAGGCCTCACTTCTAGGCCGGGGGCTCAGTTAGGGGCCTTGAAGATCCCCGAGGGACCTGAGGGTCAACACAATGGCTGGCCTCATGTGGAAATCCAAACCCCCTCGCCCCCCCGGCCCACAAGGGCCTCAATTTCTGACAGCCAGCCTCCCCCAAATCACTCCCTTTCCTCCGAGGCCTTCAGAAGCCTGGGGTTTTCTTGGCCAGGCTCGAGCGGCTCAGGAGTCCCGGCCTCCTGGGGGCCCTACTTTCAGGAGGCTGAGGCCTCGGCGACGGGGCCTGGTCGGGCCTAGCGAAGCCTGGGCCCACGGTTTGAGCATCGGGCGGCCTACGAAGAGCGACTGTTTTATTTTCTCTCACTTTGGAGTAATTTTTTACATGTGTTTGAAGGAGGTTTTTCCAATCTCCTGGTGATCTTGATGTAGCACTAAGTTTAAACTAATTGTTTAGTTAAATGTATAGAGTAATTTATTCCTGGAGGTTTTTTTTTTGAGTCTCTCTTGTTGTTTTTTTCTACGAAACTACCAGCAGAAGGAAAACATTTTTATTCAGGTTTTTAACACAAGTCGTGAATAAAATTCCAAAATTCATTCGCTGTGTTTTTTCCATTTGACTCATTAACAAGGGGTTTGAACCCAGAGGGTGAAAGGTCACTGTCTGTGACCCCCGCCTCCCCCACCGCCCCGGTTCCCGCGTCCCTAGTCTGGATTTGATCCTGGGTCCCAGAGGGTGAAAGGTCATGATACTATGGACTTCGACCCCCTCCCTATTTCTGTAACCTCCTCCAGCCCCTACACCCCTCCCTATCTCTGTAACCTCCTCCAGCCCCTACACCCCTCCCTATCTCTGTAACCTCCTCCAGCCCCTACACCCCTCCCTATCTCTGTAACCTCCTCCAGCCCCTACACCCCTCCCTATCTCTGTAACCTCCTCCAGCCCTCAACCCTCCCTATCTCTGTAATCTCCTCCAGCCCCTACACCCCTCCACATCTCTGTAACCTCCTCCAGCCCCTACAACCCTCCCTATCTCTGTAACCTCCTCCAGCCCCTACAACCCTCCCTATCTCTGTAACCTCCTCCAGCCCTACAACCCTCCCGATCTCTGTAACCTCCTCCAGCCCTACAACCCTCCCTATCTCTGTAACCTCCTCCAGCCCTACAACTCTCCCTATCTCTGTAACCTCCTCCAGCCCCTACAACTCTCCCTATCTCTGTAACCTCCTCCAGCCCTACAACCCTCCCTATCTCTGTAACCTCCTCCAGCCCCTACAACTCTCCCTATCTCTGTAACCTCCTCCAGCCTCTACAACCCTCCCTATCTCTGTAACCTCCTCCAGCCCCTACAACCCTCCCTATCTCTGTAACCTCCTCCAGCCTCTATAACCCTCCCTATCTCTGTAACCTCCTCCAGCCCCTACACCCCTCCCTATCTCTGTAACCTCCTCCAGCCCTACAACCCTCCCTATCTCTGTAACCTCCTCCAGCCCCTACAACCCTCCCCAACTCTGTAACCTCCTCCAGCCCCTACACCCCTCCACATCTCTGTAACCTCCTCCAGCCCTACAACCCTCCCTATCTCTGTAACCTCCTCCAGCCCCTACAACCCTCCCTATCTCTGTAACCTCCTCCAGCCCCTACAACCCTCCCTATCTCTGTCACCTCCTCCAGCCCCTACAACCCTCCCTATCTCTGTAACCTCCTCCAGCCCCTACACCCCTCCCTATCTCTGTAACCTCCTCCAGCCCCTACAACCCTCCCTATCTCTGTAACCTCCTCCAGCCCCTACACCACTCCCCTATCTCTGTAACCTCCTCCAGCCCCTACAACCCTCCCTATCTCTGTAACCTCCTCCAGCCCCTACACCCCTCCCTATCTCTGTAACCTCCTCCAGCCCCTACAACCCTCCCTATCTCTGTAACCTCCTCCAGCCCCTACACCACTCCCTATCTCTGTAACCTCCTCCAGCCTCTACAATCCTCCCTATCTCTGTAACCTCCTCCAGCCCCTACAACTCTCCCAATCTCTGTAACCTCCTCCAGCCCTACAACCCTCCCTATCTCTGTAACCTCCTCCAGCCCCTACACCCCTCCCTATCTCTGTAACCTCCTCCAGCCCCTACAACTCTCCCAATCTCTGTAACCTCCTCCAGCCCTACAACCCTCCCTATCTCTGTAACCTCCTCCAGCCCCTACAACCCTCCCTATCTCTGTAACCTCCTCCAGCCCCTACAACCCTCCCTATCTCTGTAACCTCCTCCAGCCCCTACATCCCCTCCCTATCTCTGTAACCTCCTCCAGCCCCTACACCCCTCCCTATCTCTGTAACCTCCTCCAGCCCCTACACCCCTCCCTATCTCTGTAACCTCCTCCAGCCCCTACAACCCTCCCTATCTCTGTAACCTCCTCCAGCCCCTACATCCCCTCCCTATCTCTGTAACCTCCTCCAGCCCCTACACCCCTCCCTATCTCTGTAACCTCCTCCAGCCCCTACACCCCTCCCTATCTCTGTAACCTCCTCCAGCCCCTACAACCCTCCCTATCTCTGTAACCTCCTCCAGCCCCTACACCACTCCCCTATCTCTGTAACCTCCTCCAGCCCCTACAACCCTCCCTATCTCTGTAACCTCCTCCAGCCCCTACACCCCTCCCTATCTCTGTAACCTCCTCCAGCCCCTACAACCCTCCCTATCTCTGTAACCTCCTCCAGCCCCTACACCACTCCCTATCTCTGTAACCTCCTCCAGCCTCTACAATCCTCCCTATCTCTGTAACCTCCTCCAGCCCCTACAACTCTCCCAATCTCTGTAACCTCCTCCAGCCCTACAACCCTCCCTATCTCTGTAACCTCCTCCAGCCCCTACACCCCTCCCTATCTCTGTAACCTCCTCCAGCCCCTACAACTCTCCCAATCTCTGTAACCTCCTCCAGCCCTACAACCCTCCCTATCTCTGTAACCTCCTCCAGCCCCTACAACCCTCCCTATCTCTGTAACCTCCTCCAGCCCCTACAACCCTCCCTATCTCTGTAACCTCCTCCAGCCCCTACATCCCCTCCCTATCTCTGTAACCTCCTCCAGCCCCTACACCCCTCCCTATCTCTGTAACCTCCTCCAGCTCCTACAACCCTCCCTATCTCTGTAACCTCCTCCAGCCTCTACAACCCTCCCTATCTCTGTAACCTCCTCC
>NW_028225184.1:12779451-12803280 GCF_052327205.1 Somniosus microcephalus
GAGCTTTACTCTGTATCTAACCCGTGCTGTACCTGCCCTGGGAGTGTTTGATGGGACAGTGTAGAGTGAGCTTTACTCTGTATCTAACCCGTGCTGTACCTGCCCTGGGAGTGTTAGATGGGACAGTGTAGAGGGAGCTTTACTCTGTATCTAACCCGTGCTGTACCTGCCCTGGGAGTGTTTGATGGGACAGTGTAGAGGGAGCTTTACTCTGTATCTAACCCCGTGCTGTACCTGCCCAGGGAGTGTTTGATGGGGACAGTGTAGAGGGAGCTTTACTCTGTATCTAACCCCGTGCTGTCCCTGCCCTGGGAGTGTTTGATGGGACAGTGTAGAGGGAGCTTTACTCTGTATCTAACCCCGTGCTGTACCTGCCCTGGGAGTGTTTGATGGGACAGTGTAGAGGGAGCTTTACTCTGTATCTAACCCGTGCTGTACCTGCCCAGGGAGTGTTTGATGGGACAGTGTAGAGGGAGCTTTCCTCTGTATCTAACCCCGTGCTGTACCTGCCCTGGGAGTGTTTGATGGGACAGTGTAGAGGGAGCTTTACTCTGTATCTAACCCGTGCTGTACCTGCCCTGGGAGTGTTTGATGGGACAGTGTAGAGGGAGCTTTACTCTGTATCTAACCCATGCTGTTCCTGCTCTGGGAGTGTTTGATGGGACAGTGTAGAGGGAGATTTACTCTGTATCTAACCCCGTGCTGTACCTGCCCTGGGAGTGTTTGATGGGACAGTGTAGAGGGAGCTTTACTCTGTATCTAACCCATGCTATACCTGCCCTGGGAGTGTTTGATGGGACAATGTAGAGGGAGCTTTTATCTGTATCTAACCCGTGCTGTACCTGCCCTGGGAGTGTTAAGTGGGACAGTGTAGAGGGAGCTTTACTCTGTATCTAACCCCGTGCTGTACCTGTCCTGGGAGTGTTTGATGGGACAGTGCAGAGGGAGCTTTACTCTGCATCCAACGCCGTGCTGTACCTGCCCCGGGAGTGTTTGATGGGACAGTGTAGAGTGAGCTTTACTCTGTATCTAACCCGTGCTGTACCTGCCCTGGGAGTGTTAGATGGGACAGTGTAGAGGGAGCTTTACTCTGTATCTAACCCGTGCTGTACCTGCCCTGGGAGTGTTTGATGGGACAGTGTAGAGGGAGCTTTACTCTGTATCTAACCCCGTGCTGTACCTGCCCAGGGAGTGTTTGATGGGGACAGTGTAGAGGGAGCTTTACTCTGTATCTAACCCCGTGCTGTCCCTGCCCTGGGAGTGTTTGATGGGACAGTGTAGAGGGAGCTTTACTCTGTATCTAACCCCGTGCTGTACCTGCCCTGGGAGTGTTTGATGGGACAGTGTAGAGGGAGCTTTACTCTGTATCTAACCCGTGCTGTACCTGCCCAGGGAGTGTTTGATGGGACAGTGTAGAGGGAGCTTTCCTCTGGATCTAACCCCGTGCTGTACCTGCCCTGGGAGTGTTTGATGGGACAGTGTAGAGGGAGCTTTACTCTGTATCTAACCCGTGCTGTACCTGCCCTGGGAGTGTTTGATGGGACAGTGTAGAGGGAGCTTTACTCTGTATCTAACCCATGCTGTTCCTGCTCTGGGAGTGTTTGATGGGACAGTGTAGAGGGAGATTTACTCTGTATCTAACCCCGTGCTGTACCTGCCCTGGGAGTGTTTGATGGGACAGTGTAGAGGGAGCTTTACTCTGTATCTAACCCATGCTATACCTGCCCTGGGAGTGTTTGATGGGACAATGTAGAGGGAGCTTTTATCTGTATCTAACCCGTGCTGTACCTGCCCTGGGAGTGTTAAGTGGGACAGTGTAGAGGGAGCTTTACTCTGTATCTAACCCATGCTGCACCTGCCCTGGCAGTGTTAAATGGGACAGTGTAGAGGGAGCTTTACTCTGTATCTAACCACGTGCTGTATCTGCCCTGGGAGTGTTTGTTGGGACAGTGTAGAGGGAGCTTTACTCTGTAACAAACCCCGTGTTGCATCTGCCCCGGGAGTGTTTGATGGGACAGTGTAGAGGGAGCTTTACTCTGTATCTAACCCTGTGCTGTACCTACCCAGGGAGTGTTTGATGGGACAGTGCAGAGCGAGCATAACTCTGTATCTAACCCGTGCTGTACCTGCCCTGGGAGTGTTTGATGGGACAGTGTAGAGGGAGCTTTACTCTGTATCTAACCCCGTGCTGTACCTGCCCTGGGAGTGTTTGATGGGACAGTGTAGAGGGAGCTTTACTCTGTATCTAACCCCGTGCTGTACCTGCCCAGGAAATGATTGATGGGACAGCGTAGAGGGAGCTTTACTCTGTCTAAACCTGTGCTGTACCTGCCCCGGGAGTGCTTGATGGGACAGCGTAGAGGGAGCTTTACTCTGTATCTAACCCCGTGCTGTACCTGCCCTGGGAGTGTTTGATGGGACAGTGTAGAGGGAGCTTTACTCTGTATCTAACCCCGTGCTGTACCTGCCCTGGGAGTGTTTGATGGGACAGTGTAGAGGGAGCTTTACTCTGTATCTAACCCGTGCTGTACCTGCCCTGGGAGTGTTTGATGGGACAGTGTAGAGTGAGCTTTACTCTGTATCTAACCCTGTGCTGAACCTGCCCTGGGAGTGTTTGATGGGACAGTGTAGAGGGAGCTTTACTCTGTATCTAACCCCGTACTGTACCTGCCCTGGGAGTGTTTGAAGGGACAGTGTAGAGGGAGCTTTACTCTGTATCTAACCTGTGCTGTACCTGCCCTGGGAGTGATTGATGGGACAGAGTAGAGGGAGCTTTACTCTGTATCTAACCCCGTGCTGTACCTGCCCTGGGAGTGTTTGATGGGACAGTGTAGAGGGAGCTTTACTCTGTATCTAACCTCGTGCTTTAACTGCCCTGGGAGTGTTTGATGGGGCAGTGTAGAGGGAGCTTTACTCTGTATCTAACCTGTGCTGTACCTGCCCTGGGAGTGTTTGATGGGGACAGTGTAGAGGGAGCTTTACTCTGTATCTAACCCCGTGCTGTACCTGCCCTGGGAATGTTTGATGGGACAGTGTAGAGGGAGCTTTACTCTGTATCTAACCCTGTGCTGTACCTGCCCTGGGAGTGTTTGATGGGACAGTGTAGAGGGAGCTTTACTCTGTATCTAACCCGTACTGTACCTGTCCTCAGAGTGTTTGATGGGACAGTGTTGAGGGAGCTTTACTCTGTATCTAACCCATGCTGTACCTGCCCTGGGAGTGTTTGATGGGACAGTGTAGAGGGAGCTTTACTCTGTATCTAACCCGTGCTGTACCTGCCCTGGGAGTGTTTGATGGGACAGTGTAGAGGGAGCTTTACTCTGTATCTAACCCATGCTGTACCTGCCCTGGGAGTGTTTGATGGGACAGTGTAGAGGGAGCTTTACTCTGTATCTAACCCCATGCTGTATCTGCCCTGGCAGTGCTTGATGGGGCAGTGTAGAGAGAGCTTTACTCTGTATCTAACCCGTGCTGTACCTGCCCTGGGAGTGTTTGATGGGACAGTGTAGAGGGAGCTTTACTCTGTATCTAACCCGTGCTGTACCTGCCCTGGGAGTGTTTGATGGGACAGTGTAGAGGGAGCTTTACTCTGTATCTAACCCGTGCTGTACCTGCCCTGGGAGTGTTTGATGGGGCAATGTAGAGGGAGCTTTACTCTGTATCTAACCCCGTGCTGTACCTGCCCTGGGAGTGTTTGATGGGACAGTGTAGAGGGAGCTTTACTCTGTATCTAACCCGTGCTGTACCTGCCCTGGGAGTGTTTGATGGGACAGTGTAGAGGGAGCTTTACTCTGTATCTAACCCCGTGCTGTCCCTGCCCTGGGAGTGTTTGATGGGACAGTGTAGAGGGAGCTTTACTCTGTATCTAACCCGTGCTGTACCTGCCCTGGGAGTGTTTGATGGGACAGTGTAGAGGGAGCTTTACTCTGTATCTAACCCCGTGCTGTACCTGCCCTGGGAGTGTTTGATGGGGCAGTGTAGAGGGAGCTTTACTCTGTATCTAACCCCGTGCTGTACCTGCCCTGGGAGTGTTTGATGGGACAGTGTAGAGGGAGCTTTACTCTGTATCTAACCCGTGCTGTACCTGCCCTGGGAGTGTTTGATGGGACAGTGTAGAGGGAGCGTTACTCTGTATCTAACCCGTGCTGTACCTGACCTGGGAGTGTGTGATGGGACAGTGTAGAGGGAGCTTTACTCTGTATCTAACCCCGTGCTGTACCTGCCCTTGGAGTGTTTGTTGGGACAGTGTAGAGCGAGCTTTACTCTGTATCTAACCCGTGCTGTACCTGCCCTGGGAGTGTTTAATGGGACAGTGTAGAGGGAGCTTTACTCTGTATCTAACCTCGTGCTTTAACTGCCCTGGGAGTGTTTGATGGAACAGTGTAGAGGGAGCTTTACTCTGTATCTAACCCTGTGCTGTACCTGCCCTGGGAGTGTTTGATGGGAGAGTGTAGAGGGAGCTTTACTCTGTATCTATCCCGTGCTGTACGTGTCCTCGGAGTGTTTCATGGGACAGTGTTGAGGGAGCCTTACTCTGTATCTAACCCGTGCTGTACCTGCCCTGGGAGTGTTTGATGGGACAGTGTAGAGGGAGCTTTACTCTGTATCTAACCCGTGCTGTACCTGCCCTGGGAGTGTTTGATGGGACAGTGTAGAGGGAGCTTTACTCTGTATCTAACCCCCTGCTGTACCTGTCCTCGGAGTGTTTGATGGGGACAGTGTAGAGGGAGCTTTGCTCTGTATCTAACCCCGTGCTGTACCTGCCCTGGGAGTGTTTGATGGGACAGTGTAGAGGGGGCTTTACTCTGTATCTAACCCCGTGCTGTACCTGCCCTGGGAGTGTTTGATGGGACAGTGTAGAGTGAGCTTTACTCTGTATCTAACCCCGTGCTGTACCTGCCCTGGGAGTGTTTGATGGGACAGTGTAGAGGGAGCTTTACTCTGTATCTAACCCATGCTGTACCTGCCCTGGGAGTGTTTGATGGGACAGTGCAGTGGGAGCTTTACTCTGTATCTAACCCGTGCTGTACCTGCCCTGGGAGTGTTTGATGGGACAGTGTAGAGTGAGCTTTACTCTGTATCTAACCCGTGCTGTACCTGCCCTGGGAGTATTTGATGGGACAGTGTAGAGGGAGCTTTACTCTGTATCTAACCCCGTGCTGTACCTGCCCTGGGAGTGTTTGATGGGACAGTGTAGAGGGAGCTTTACTCTGTATCTAACCCCGTGCTGTACCTGCCCTGGGAGTGTTTGATGGGACAGTGTAGAGGGAGCTTTACTCTGTATCTAACCCCGTGCTGTACCTGCCCTGGGAGTGTTTGATGGGACAGTGTAGAGGGAGCTTTACTCTGTATCTAACCCCGTGCTGTACCTGCCCTGGGAGTGTTTGATGGGACAGTGTAGAGTGAGCTTTACTCTGTATCTAACCCCGTGCTGTACCTGCCCTGGGAGTGTTTGATGGGACAGTGTAGAGGGAGCTTTACTCTGTATCTAACCCATGCTGTACCTGCCCTGGGAGTGTTTGATGGGACAGTGTAGTGGGAGCTTTACTCTGTATCTAACCCGTGCTGTACCTGCCCTGGGAGTGTTTGATGGGACAGTGTAGAGGGAGCTTTACTCTGTATCTAACCCGTGCTGTACCTGCCCTGGGAGTGTTTGATGGGACAGTGTAGAGGGAGCTTTACTCTGTATCTAACCCCGTGCTGTACCTGCCCTGGGAGTGTTTGATGGGACAGTGTAGAGGGAGCTTTACTCTGTATCTATCCCCGTGCTGTACCTGCCCTGGGAGTGTTTGATGGGACAGTGTAGAGGGAGCTTTACTCTGTATCTAACCCCGTGCTGTACCTGCCCTGAGAGTGTTTGATGGGACAGTGTAGAGGGAGCTTTACTCTGTATCTAACCCCATGCTGTCCCTGCCCTGGGAGTGTTTGATGGGACAGTGTAGAGGGAGCTTTACTCTGTATCTAACCCCGTGCTGCACCTGCGCTGGGAGTGTTTGATGGGGACAGTTTAGAGGGAGCCTTACTCTGTATCTAACCCCGTGCTGTACCTGCCCTGGGAGTGTTTGATGGGACAGTGTAGAGGGAGCTTTACTCTGTATCTAACCCGTGCTGTACCTGCCCTGGGAGTGTTTGATGGGACAGTGTAGAGGGAGCTTTACTCTGTATCTAACCCGTGCTGTACCTGCCCTTGGAGTGTTTGTTGGGACAGTGTAGAGGGAGCTTTACTCTGTATCTAACCCGTGCTGTACCTGCCCTGGGAGTGTTTGATGGGACAGTGTAGAGGGAGCTTTACTCTGTATCTAACCCGTGCTGTACCTGCCCTGGGAGTGTTTGATGGGACAGTGTAGAGGGAGCTTTACTCTGTATCTAACCCGTGCTGTACCTGCCCTGGGAGTGTTTGATGGGACAGTGTAGAGGGAGCTTTACTCTGTATCTAACCCCGTACTGTACCTGCCCTGGGAGTGTTTGATGGGACAGTGTAGAGGGAGCTTTACTCTGTATCTAACCCGTGCTGTACCTGCCCTGGGAGTGTTTGATGGGACAGTGTAGAGGGAGCTTTACTCTGTATCTAACCCCGTGCTGTACCTGCCCTGGGAGTGTTTGATGGGACAGTGTAGAGGGAGCTTTACTCTGTTTCTAACCCCGTGCTGCACCTGCCCTGGGAGTGTTTGATGGGACAGTGTAGAGGGAGCTTTACTCTGTATCTAACCCCGTGCTGTACCTGCCCTGGGAGTGTTTGATGGGACAGTGTAGAGTGAGCTTTACTCTGTATCTAACCCCGTGCTGTACCTGCCCTGGGAGTGTTTGATGGGACAGTGTAGAGGGAGCTTTACTCTGTATCTAACCCATGCTGTACCTGCCCTGGGAATGTTTGATGGGACAGTGTAGTGGGAGCTTTACTCTGTATCTAACCCGTGCTGTACCTGCCCTGGGAGTGTTTGATGGGACAGTGTAGAGTGAGCTTTACTCTGTATCTAACCCGTGCTGTACCTGCCCTGGGAGTATTTGATGGGACAGTGTAGAGGGAGCTTTACTCTGTATCTAACCCCGTGCTGTACCTGCCCTGGGAGTGTTTGATGGGACACTGTAGAGGGAGCTTTACTCTGTATCTAACCCCGTGCTGTACCTGCCCTGGGAGTGTTTGATGGGACAGTGTAGAGGGAGCTTTACTCTGTATCTAACCCCGTGCTGTACCTGCCCTGGGAGTGTTTGATGGGACAGTGTAGAGGGAGCTTTACTCTGTATCTAACCCCGTGCTGTACCTGCCCTGGGAGTGTTTGATGGGACAGTGTAGAGTGAGCTTTACTCTGTATCTAACCCCGTGCTGTACCTGCCCTGGGAGTGTTTGATGGGACAGTGTAGAGGGAGCTTTACTCTGTATCTAACCCATGCTGTACCTGCCCTGGGAGTGTTTGATGGGACAGTGTACTGGGAGCTTTACTCTGTATCTAACCCGTGCTGTACCTGCCCTGGGAGTGTTTGATGGGACAGTGTAGAGTGAGCTTTACTCTGTATCTAACCCGTGCTGTACCTGCCCTGGGAGTGTTTGATGGGACAGTGTAGAGGGAGCTTTACTGTGTATCTACCCCCGTGCTTTACCTGCCCTGGGAGTGTTTGATGGGTCAGTGCAGAGGGAGCTTTACTCTGTATCTAACCCCGTGCTGTACCTGCCCTGGGAGTGTTTGATGGGACAGTGTAGAGGGAGCTTTACTCTGTATCTAAACCGTGCTGTACCTGCCCTGGGAGTGTTTCATGGGACAGTGTAGAGGGAGCTTTACTCTGTATCTAACCCGTGCTGTACCTGCCCTGGGAGTGTTTGAAGGGACAGTGTAGAGGCAGCTTTACTCTGTATCTAACCCGTGCTGTACCTGCCCTGGGAGTGTTTCATGGGACAGTGTAGAGGGAGCTTTACTCTGTATCTAAACCGTGCTGTACCTGCCCTGGGAGTGTTTCATGGGACAGTGTAGAGGGAGCTTTACTCTGTATCTAACCCCGTGCTGTACCTGCCCTGGGAGTGTTTGATGGGACAGTGTAGAGGGAGCTTTACTCTGTATCTAACCCCGTGCTGTACCTGCCCAGGAAATGATTGATGGGACAGCGTAGAGGGAGCTTTACTCTGTCTAAACCTGTGCTGTACCTGCCCCGGGAGTGCTTGATGGGACAGCGTAGAGGGAGCTTTACTCTGTATCTAACCCCGTGCTGTACCTGCCCTGGGAGTGTTTGATGGGACAGTGTAGAGGGAGCTTTACTCTGTATCTAACCCCGTGCTGTACCTGCCCTGGGAGTGTTTGATGGGACAGTGTAGAGGGAGCTTTACTCTGTATCTAACCCGTGCTGTACCTGCCCTGGGAGTGTTTGATGGGACAGTGTAGAGTGAGCTTTACTCTGTATCTAACCCTGTGCTGAACCTGCCCTGGGAGTGTTTGATGGGACAGTGTAGAGGGAGCTTTACTCTGTATCTAACCCCGTACTGTACCTGCCCTGGGAGTGTTTGAAGGGACAGTGTAGAGGGAGCTTTACTCTGTATCTAACCTGTGCTGTACCTGCCCTGGGAGTGATTGATGGGACAGAGTAGAGGGAGCTTTACTCTGTATCTAACCCCGTGCTGTACCTGCCCTGGGAGTGTTTGATGGGACAGTGTAGAGGGAGCTTTACTCTGTATCTAACCTCGTGCTTTAACTGCCCTGGGAGTGTTTGATGGGGCAGTGTTGAGGGAGCTTTACTCTGTATCTAACCCTGTGCTGTACCTGCCCTGGGAGTGTTTGATGGAACAGTGTAGAGGGAGCTTTACTCTGTATCTAACCCGTACTGTACCTGTCCTCAGAGTGTTTGATGGGACAGTGTTGAGGGAGCTTTACTCTGTATCTAACCCATGCTGTACCTGCCCTGGGAGTGTTTGATGGGACAGTGTAGAGGGAGCTTTACTCTGTATCTAACCCGTGCTGTACCTGCCCTGGGAGTGTTTGATGGGACAGTGTAGAGGGAGCTTTACTCTGTTTCTAACCCATGCTGTACCTGCCCTGGGAGTGTTTGATGGGACAGTGTAGAGGGAGCTTTACTCTGTATCTAACCCCATGCTGTATCTGCCCTGGCAGTGCTTGATGGGGCAGTGTAGAGAGAGCTTTACTCTGTATCTAACCCGTGCTGTACCTGCCCTGGGAGTGTTTGATGGGACAGTGTAGAGGGAGCTTTACTCTGTATCTAACCCGTGCTGTACCTGCCCTGGGAGTGTTTGATGGGACAGTGTAGAGGGAGCTTTACTCTGTATCTAACCCGTGCTGTACCTGCCCTGGGAGTGTTTGATGGGGCAGTGTAGAGGGAGCTTTACTCTGTATCTAACCCCGTGCTGTACCTGCCCTGGGAGTGTTTGATGGGACAGTGTAGAGGGAGCTTTACTCTGTATCTAACCCGTGCTGTACCTGCCCTGGGAGTGTTTGATGGGACAGTGTAGAGGGAGCTTTACTCTGTATCTAACCCCGTGCTGTCCCTGCCCTGGGAGTGTTTGATGGGACAGTGTAGAGGGAGCTTTACTCTGTATCTAACCCGTGCTGTACCTGCCCTGGGAGTGTTTGATGGGACAGTGTAGAGGGAGCTTTACTCTGTATCTAACCCCGTGCTGTACCTGCCCTGGGAGTGTTTGATGGGGCAGTGTAGAGGGAGCTTTACTCTGTATCTAACCCCGTGCTGTACCTGCCCTGGGAGTGTTTGATGGGACAGTGTAGAGGGAGCTTTACTCTGTATCTAACCCGTGCTGTACCTGCCCTGGGAGTGTTTGATGGGACAGTGTAGAGGGAGCGTTACTCTGTATCTAACCCGTGCTGTACCTGACCTGGGAGTGTGTGATGGGACAGTGTAGAGGGAGCTTTACTCTGTATCTAACCCCGTGCTGTACCTGCCCTTGGAGTGTTTGTTGGGACAGTGTAGAGCGAGCTTTACTCTGTATCTAACCCGTGCTGTACCTGCCCTGGGAGTGTTTAATGGGACAGTGTAGAGGGAGCTTTACTCTGTATCTAACCTCGTGCTTTAACTGCCCTGGGAGTGTTTGATGGAACAGTGTAGAGGGAGCTTTACTCTGTATCTAACCCTGTGCTGTACCTGCCCTGGGAGTGTTTGATGGGAGAGTGTAGAGGGAGCTTTACTCTGTATCTATCCCGTGCTGTACGTGTCCTCGGAGTGTTTCATGGGACAGTGTTGAGGGAGCCTTACTCTGTATCTAACCCGTGCTGTACCTGCCCTGGGAGTGTTTGATGGAACAGTGTAGAGGGAGCTTTACTCTGTATCTAACCCGTGCTGTACCTGCCCTGGGAGTGTTTGATGGGACAGTGTAGAGGGAGCTTTACTCTGTATCTAACCCCCTGCTGTACCTGTCCTCGGAGTGTTTGATGGGGACAGTGTAGAGGGAGCTTTGCTCTGTATCTAACCCCGTGCTGCACCTGCGCTGGGAGTGTTTGATGGGGACAGTTTAGAGGGAGACTTACTCTGTATCTAACCCCGTGCTGTACCTGCCCTGGGAGTGTTTGATGGGACAGTGTAGAGGGGGCTTTACTCTGTATCTAACCCCGTGCTGTACCTGCCCTGGGAGTGTTTGATGGGACAGTGTAGAGTGAGCTTTACTCTGTATCTAACCCCGTGCTGTACCTGCCCTGGGAGTGTTTGATGGGACAGTGTAGAGGGAGCTTTACTCTGTATCTAACCCATGCTGTACCTGCCCTGGGAGTGTTTGATGGGACAGTGCAGTGGGAGCTTTACTCTGTATCTAACCCGTGCTGTACCTGCCCTGGGAGTGTTTGATGGGACAGTGTAGAGTGAGCTTTACTCTTTATCTAACCCGTGCTGTACCTGCCCTGGGAGTATTTGATGGGACAGTGTAGAGGGAGCTTTACTCTGTATCTAACCCCGTGCTGTACCTGCCCTGGGAGTGTTTGATGGGACAGTGTAGAGGGAGCTTTACTCTGTATCTAACCCCGTGCTGTACCTGCCCTGGGAGTGTTTGATGGGACAGTGTAGAGGGAGCTTTACTCTGTATCTAACCCCGTGCTGTACCTGCCCTGGGAGTGTTTGATGGGACAGTGTAGAGGGAGCTTTACTCTGTATCTAACCCCGTGCTGTACCTGCCCTGGGAGTGTTTGATGGGACAGTGTAGAGTGAGCTTTACTCTGTATCTAACCCCGTGCTGTACCTGCCCTGGGAGTGTTTGATGGGACAGTGTAGAGGGAGCTTTACTCTGTATCTAACCCATGCTGTACCTGCCCTGGGAGTGTTTGATGGGACAGTGTAGTGGGAGCTTTACTCTGTATCTAACCCGTGCTGTACCTGCCCTGGGAGTGTTTGATGGGACAGTGTAGAGGGAGCTTTACTCTGTATCTAACCCGTGCTGTACCTGCCCTGGGAGTGTTTGATGGGACAGTGTAGAGGGAGCTTTACTCTGTATCTAACCCCGTGCTGTACCTGCCCTGGGAGTGTTTGATGGGACAGTGTAGAGGGAGCTTTACTCTGTATCTATCCCCGTGCTGTACCTGCCCTGGGAGTGTTTGATGGGACAGTGTAGAGGGAGCTTTACTCTGTATCTAACCCCGTGCTGTACCTGCCCTGAGAGTGTTTGATGGGACAGTGTAGAGGGAGCTTTACTCTGTATCTAACCCCATGCTGTCCCTGCCCTGGGAGTGTTTGATGGGACAGTGTAGAGGGAGCTTTACTCTGTATCTAACCCCGTGCTGCACCTGCGCTGGGAGTGTTTGATGGGGACAGTTTAGAGGGAGCCTTACTCTGTATCTAACCCCGTGCTGTACCTGCCCTGGGAGTGTTTGATGGGACAGTGTAGAGGGAGCTTTACTCTGTATCTAACCCGTGCTGTACCTGCCCTGGGAGTGTTTGATGGGACAGTGTAGAGGGAGCTTTACTCTGTATCTAACCCGTGCTGTACCTGCCCTTGGAGTGTTTGTTGGGACAGTGTAGAGGGAGCTTTACTCTGTATCTAACCCGTGCTGTACCTGCCCTGGGAGTGTTTGATGGGACAGTGTAGAGGGAGCTTTACTCTGTATCTAACCCGTGCTGTACCTGCCCTGGGAGTGTTTGATGGGACAGTGTAGAGGGAGCTTTACTCTGTATCTAACCCGTGCTGTACCTGCCCTGGGAGTGTTTGATGGGACAGTGTAGAGGGAGCTTTACTCTGTATCTAACCCCGTACTGTACCTGCCCTGGGAGTGTTTGATGGGACAGTGTAGAGGGAGCTTTACTCTGTATCTAACCCGTGCTGTACCTGCCCTGGGAGTGTTTGATGGGACAGTGTAGAGGGAGCTTTACTCTGTATCTAACCCCGTGCTGTACCTGCCCTGGGAGTGTTTGATGGGACAGTGTAGAGGGAGCTTTACTCTGTTTCTAACCCCGTGCTGCACCTGCCCTGGGAGTGTTTGATGGGACAGTGTAGAGGGAGCTTTACTCTGTATCTAACCCCGTGCTGTACCTGCCCTGGGAGTGTTTGATGGGACAGTGTAGAGTGAGCTTTACTCTGTATCTAACCCCGTGCTGTACCTGCCCTGGGAGTGTTTGATGGGACAGTGTAGAGGGAGCTTTACTCTGTATCTAACCCATGCTGTACCTGCCCTGGGAGTGTTTGATGGGACAGTGTAGTGGGAGCTTTACTCTGTATCTAACCCGTGCTGTACCTGCCCTGGGAGTGTTTGATGGGACAGTGTAGAGTGAGCTTTACTCTGTATCTAACCCGTGCTGTACCTGCCCTGGGAGTATTTGATGGGACAGTGTAGAGGGAGCTTTACTCTGTATCTAACCCCGTGCTGTACCTGCCCTGGGAGTGTTTGATGGGACACTGTAGAGGGAGCTTTACTCTGTATCTAACCCCGTGCTGTACCTGCCCTGGGAGTGTTTGATGGGACAGTGTAGAGGGAGCTTTACTCTGTATCTAACCCCGTGCTGTACCTGCCCTGGGAGTGTTTGATGGGACAGTGTAGAGGGAGCTTTACTCTGTATCTAACCCCGTGCTGTACCTGCCCTGGGAGTGTTTGATGGGACAGTGTAGAGTGAGCTTTACTCTGTATCTAACCCCGTGCTGTACCTGCCCTGGGAGTGTTTGATGGGACAGTGTAGAGGGAGCTTTACTCTGTATCTAACCCATGCTGTACCTGCCCTGGGAGTGTTTGATGGGACAGTGTAGTGGGAGCTTTACTCTGTATCTAACCCGTGCTGTACCTGCCCTGGGAGTGTTTGATGGGACAGTGTAGAGTGAGCTTTACTCTGTATCTAACCCGTGCTGTACCTGCCCTGGGAGTGTTTGATGGGACAGTGTAGAGGGAGCTTTACTGTGTATCTACCCCCGTGCTTTACCTGCCCTGGGAGTGTTTGATGGGTCAGTGCAGAGGGAGCTTTACTCTGTATCTAACCCCGTGCTGTACCTGCCCTGGGAGTGTTTGATGGGACAGTGTAGAGGGAGCTTTACTCTGTATCTAAACCGTGCTGTACCTGCCCTGGGAGTGTTTCATGGGACAGTGTAGAGGGAGCTTTACTCTGTATCTAACCCGTGCTGTACCTGCCCTGGGAGTGTTTGAAGGGACAGTGTAGAGGCAGCTTTACTCTGTATCTAACCCGTGCTGTACCTGCCCTGGGAGTGTTTCATGGGACAGTGTAGAGGGAGCTTTACTCTGTATCTAAACCGTGCTGTACCTGCCCTGGGAGTGTTTCATGGGACAGTGTAGAGGGAGCTTTACTCTGTATCTAACCCGTGCTGTACCTGCCCTGGGAGTGTTTGATGGGACAGTGTAGAGGGAGCTTTACTCTATCTAACCCGTGCTGTACCTGCCCTGGGAGTGTTTGATGGGGACAGTGTAGAGCGAGCTTTAATCTGTATCTAACCCGTGCTGTACCTGCCCTGGGAGTGTTTGATGGGAAAGTGTAGAGGGAGCTTTACTCTGTATCTAACCCGTGCTGCACCTGCCCTGGGAGTGTTTGATGGGACAGTGCAGAGGGAGCTTTACTCTGTATTTAACCCCGTGCTGTACCTCCCCTGGGAGTGTTTGATGGGACAGTGTAGAGGGAGCTTTACTCTGTATCTAACCCGGTGCTGTACCTCCCCTGGGAGTGTTTGATGGGACAGTGTAGAGGGAGCTTTACTCTATATCTAACCCCGTGCTGTACCTGCCCTGGGAGTGTTTGATGGGACAGTGTAGAGGGAGCTTTACTCTGTATCTAACCCGTGCTGTACCTGCCCTGGGAGTGTTTGATGGGACAGTGTAGAGGGAGCTTTACTCTGTATCTAACCCGTGCTGTACCTGCCCTTGGAGTGTTTGTTGGGACAGTGTAGAGGGAGCTTTACTCTGTATCTAACCCGTGCTGTACCTGCCCTGGGAGTGTTTGATGGGACAGTGTAGAGGGAGCTTTACTCTGTATCTAACCCGTGCTGTACCTGCCCTGGGAGTGTTTGATGGGACAGTGTAGAGGGAGCTTAACTCTGTATCTAACCCGTGCTGTACCTGCCCTGGGAGTGTTTGATGGGACAGTGTAGAGGGAGCTTTACTCTGTATCTAACCCCGTGCTGTACCTGCCCTGGGAGTGTTTGATGGGACAGTGTAGAGGGAGCTTTACTCTGTATCTAACCCGTGCTGTACCTGCCCTGGGAGTGTTTGATGGGACAGTGTAGAGGGAGCTTTACTCTGTATCTAACCCCGTGCTGTACCTGCCCTGGGAGTGTTTGATGGGACAGTGTAGAGGGAGCTTTACTCTGTATCTAACCCCGTGCTGCACCTGCCCTGGGAGTGTTTGATGGGACAGTGTAGAGGGAGCTTTACTCTGTATCTAACCCCGTGCTGTACCTGCCCTGGGAGTGTTTGATGGGACAGTGTAGAGTGAGCTTTACTCTGTATCTAACCCCGTGCTGTACCTGCCCTGGGAGTGTTTGATGGGACAGTGTAGAGGGAGCTTTACTCTGTATCTAACCCATGCTGTACCTGCCCTGGGAGTGTTTGATGGGACAGTGTAGTGGGAGCTTTACTCTGTATCTAACCCGTGCTGTACCTGCCCTGGGAGTGTTTGATGGGACAGTGTAGAGTGAGCTTTACTCTGTATCTAACCCGTGCTGTACCTGCTCTGGGAGTATTTGATGGGACAGTGTAGAGGGAGCTTTACTCTGTATCTAACCCCGTGCTGTACCTGCCCTGGGAGTGTTTGATGGGACACTGTAGAGGGAGCTTTACTCTGTATCTAACCCCGTGCTGTACCTGCCCTGGGAGTGTTTGATGGGACAGTGTAGAGGGAGCTTTACTCTGTATCTAACCCCGTGCTGTACCTGCCCTGGGAGTGTTTGATGGGACAGTGTAGAGGGAGCTTTACTCTGTATCTAACCCCGTGCTGTACCTGCCCTGGGAGTGTTTGATGGGACAGTGTAGAGTGAGCTTTACTCTGTATCTAACCCCGTGCTGTACCTGCCCTGGGAGTGTTTGATGGGACAGTGTAGAGGGAGCTTTACTCTGTATCTAACCCATGCTGTACCTGCCCTGGGAGTGTTTGATGGGACAGTGTAGTGGGAGCTTTACTCTGTATCTAACCCGTGCTGTACCTGCCCTGGGAGTGTTTGATGGGACAGTGTAGAGTGAGCTTTACTCTGTATCTAACCCGTGCTGTACCTGCCCTGGGAGTGTTTGATGGGACAGTGTAGAGGGAGCTTTACTGTGTATCTACCCCCGTGCTTTACCTGCCCTGGGAGTGTTTGATGGGTCAGTGCAGAGGGAGCTTTACTCTGTATCTAACCCCGTGCTGTACCTGCCCTGGGAGTGTTTGATGGGACAGTGTAGAGGGAGCTTTACTCTGTATCTAAACCGTGCTGTACCTGCCCTGGGAGTGTTTCATGGGACAGTGTAGAGGGAGCTTTACTCTGTATCTAACCCGTGCTGTACCTGCCCTGGGAGTGTTTGATGGGACAGTGTAGAGGGAGCTTTACTCTGTATCTAACCCGTGCTGTACCTGCCCTGGGAGTGTTTGATGGGCAGTGTAGAGGGAGCTTTACTCTATCTAACCCGTGCTGTACCTGCCCTGGGAGTGTTTGATGGGGACAGTGTAGAGCGAGCTTTAATCTGTATCTAACCCGTGCTGTACCTGCCCTGGGAGTGTTTGATGGGAAAGTGTAGAGGGAGCTTTACTCTGTATCTAACCCGTGCTGCACCTGCCCTGGGAGTGTTTGATGGGACAGTGCAGAGGGAGCTTTACTCTGTATTTAACCCCGTGCTGTACCTCCCCTGGGAGTGTTTGATGGGACAGTGTAGAGGGAGCTTTACTCTGTATCTAACCCATGCTGTACCTGCCCTGGGAGTGTTTGATGGGACAGTGTAGTGGGAGCTTTACTCTGTATCTAACCCGTGCTGTACCTGCCCTGGGAGTGTTTGATGGGACAGTGTAGAGGGAGCTTTACTCTGTATCTAACCCCGTGCTGTACCTGCCCTGGGAGTGTTTGATGGGACAGTGTAGAGGGAGCTTTACTCTGTATCTAACCCCGTGCTGTACCTGCCCTGGGAGTGTTTGATGGGACAGTGTAGAGTGAGCTTTACTCTGTATCTAACCCCGTGCTGTACCTGCCCTGGGAGTGTTTGATGGGACAGTGTAGAGGGAGCTTTACTCTGTATCTAACCCATGCTGTACCTGCCCTGGGAGTGTTTGATGGGACAGTGTAGTGGGAGCTTTACTCTGTATCTAACCCGTGCTGTACCTGCCCTGGGAGTGTTTGATGGGACAGTGTAGAGTGAGCTTTACTCTGTATCTAACCCGTGCTGTACCTGCCCTGGGAGTGTTTGATGGGACAGTGTAGAGGGAGCTTTACTGTGTATCTACCCCCGTGCTTTACCTGCCCTGGGAGTGTTTGATGGGTCAGTGCAGAGGGAGCTTTACTCTGTATCTAACCCCGTGCTGTACCTGCCCTGGGAGTGTTTGATGGGACAGTGTAGAGGGAGCTTTACTCTGTATCTAAACCGTGCTGTACCTGTCCTGGGAGTGTTTGATGGGATATTTGAGAGGGAAACTTACTCTGTGTCTAATCCCGTGCTGTATCTTTTCTGGGAGGGCTTGATGGGACAGTGTAGAGGGAGCTTTACTCTGTATCTAACCCGTGCTAAAACTGCCCTGGGAGTGTTTGATGGGACAGTGTAGAGGGAGCTTAACTCTGTATCTAACCCCGTGCTGTACCTGTCCTGGGAGTGTTTGATGGGATATTTGAGAGGGAAACTTACTCTGTGTCTAATCCCGTGCTGTATCTTTTCTGGGAGGGCTTGATGGGACAGTGTAGAGGGAGCTTTACTCTGTATCTAACCCGTGCTAAAACTGCCCTGGGAGTGTTTGATGGGACAGTGTAGACGGAGCTTTACTCTGTATCCAACCCGTGCTGTACCTGCCCTGGGAGTGTTTGGTGGGACAGTGTAGAGGGAGCTTTACTCTGTATCTAACCCGTGCTGTACCTGCCCTGGGAGTGTTTGATGGGACAGTGTAGAGGGAGCTTTACTCTGTATCTAACCCGTGCTGTACCTGCCCTGGGAGTGTTTGATGGGACAGTGTAGAGGGAGCTTTACTCTGTATCTAACCCGTGCTGTACCTGCCCTGGGAGTGTTTGATGGGACAGTGTAGAGGGAGCTTTACTCTGTATCTAACCCCGTGCTGGACCTGCCCTGGGAGTGTTTGATGGGACAGTGTAGAGGGAGCTTTACTCTGTATCTAACCCCGTGCTGTACCTGCCCTGGGAGTGTTTGATGGGACAGTGTAGAGGGAGCTTTACTCTGTATCTAACCCGTGATGTACCTGCCCTGGGAGTGTTTGATGGGACAGTGTAGAGGGAGCTTTACTCTGTATCTAACCCGTGCTGTACCTGCCCTGGGAGTGTTTGATGGGACAGTGTAGAGGGAGCTTTACTCTGTATCTAACCCCGTGCTGTACCTGCCCTGGGAGTGTTTGATGGGACACTGTAGAGGGAGCTTTACTCTGTATCTAACCCCGTGCTGTACCTGCCCTGGGAGTGTTTGATGGGACAGTGTAGAGGGAGCTTTACTCTGTATCTAAGCCCATGCTGTACCTGCCCTGGGAGTGTTTGATGGGACAGTGTAGAGGGAGCTTTACTCTGTATCTAACCCCGTGCTGCACCTGCCCTGGGAGTGTTTGATGGGACAGTGTAGAGGGAGCTTTACTCTGTATCTAACCCCGTGCTGTACCTGCCCTGGGAGTGTTTGATGGGACAGTGTAGAGTGAGCTTTACTCTGTATCTAACCCCGTGCTGTACCTGCCCTGGGAGTGTTTGATGGGACAGTGTAGAGGGAGCTTTACTCTGTATCTAACCCATGCTGTACCTGCCCTGGGAGTGTTTGATGGGACAGTGTAGTGGGAGCTTTACTCTGTATCTAACCCGTGCTGTACCTGCCCTGGGAGTGTTTGATGGGACAGTGTAGAGTGAGCTTTTCTCTGTATCTAACCCGTGCTGCACCTGCCCTGGGAGTGTTTGATGGGACAGTGTAGAGGGAGCTTTACTCTGTATCTAACCCCGTGCTGTACCTGCCCTGGGAGTGTTTGATGGGACAGTGTAGAGGGAGCTTTACTCTGTATCTAACCCCGTGCTGTACCTGCCCTGGGAGTGTTTGATGGGACAGTGTAGAGGGAGCTTTACTCTGTATCTAACCCCGTGCTGTACCTGCCCTGGGAGTGTTTGATGGGACAGTGTTGAGGGAGCTTTACTCTGTATCTAACCCCGTGCTGTACCTGCCCTGGGAGTGTTTGATGGGACAGTGTAGAGTGAGCTTTACTCTGTATCTAACCCTGTGCTGTACCTGCCCTGGGAGTGTTTGATGGGACAGTGTAGAGGGAGCTTTACTCTGTATCTAACCCATGCTGTACCTGCCCTGGGAGTGTTTGATGGGACAGTGTAGTGGGAGCTTTACTCTGTATCTAACCCGTGCTGTACCTGCCCTGGGAGTGTTTGATGGGACAGTGTAGAGTGAGCTTTACTCTGTATCTAACCCGTGCTGTACCTGCCCTGGGAGTGTTTGATGGGACAGTGTAGAGGGAGCTTTACTCTGTATCTAACCCCGTGCTGTACCTGCCCTGGGAGTGTTTGATGGGACAGTGTCGAGGGAGCTTTACTCTGTATCTAACCCCGTGCTGTACCTGCCCTGGGAGTGTTTGATGGGACAGTGTAGAGGGAGCTTTACTCTGTATCTAACCCGTGCTGTACCTGCCCTGGGAGTGTTTGATGGGACAGTGTAGAGGGAGCTTTACTCTGTATCTAACCCGTGCTGTACTTGCCCTGGGAGTGTTTGATGGGACAGTGTAGAGGGAGCTTTACTCTGTATCTAACCCCGTGCTGTACCTGCCCTGGGAGTGTTTGATGGGACAGTGTAGAGGGAGCTTTACTCTGTATCTAACCCGTGCTGTACTTGCCCTGGGAGTGTTTGATGGGACAGTGTAGAGGGAGCTTTACTCTGTATCTAACCCCGTGCTGTACCTGCCCTGGGAGTGTTTGATGGGACAGTGTAGAGGGAGTTTTACTCTGTATCTATCCCCGTGCTGTACCTGCCCTGGGAGTGTTTGATGGGACAGTGTAGAGGGAGATTTACTCTGTATCTAACCCCGTGCTGTACCTGCCCTGGGAGTGTTTGATGGGACAGTGTAGTGGGAGCTTTACTCTGTATCTAACCCGTGCTGTACCTGCCCTGGGAGTGTTTGATGGGACAGTGTAGAGTGAGCTTTACTCTGTATCTAACCCGTGCTGTACCTGCCCTGGGAGTGTTTGATGGGACAGTGTAGAGGGAGCTTTACTCTGTATCTAACCCCGTGCTGTACCTGCCCTGGGAGTGTTTGATGGGACAGTGTAGAGGGAGCTTTACTCTGTATCTAACCCCGTGCTGTACCTGCCCTGGGAGTGTTTGATGGGACAGTGTAGAGGGAGCTTTACTCTGTATCTAACCCGTGCTGTACCTGCCCTGGGAGTGTTTGATGGGACAGTGTAGAGGGAGCTTTACTCTGTATCTAACCCGTGCTGTACTTGCCCTGGGAGTGTTTGATGGGACAGTGTAGAGGGAGCTTTACTCTGTATCTAACCCCGTGCTGTACCTGCCCTGGGAGTGTTTGATGGGACAGTGTAGAGGGAGTTTTACTCTGTATCTATCCCCGTGCTGTACCTGCCCTGGGAGTGTTTGATGGGACAGTGTAGAGGGAGCTTTACTCTGTATCTAACCCCGTGCTGTACCTGCCCTGGGAGTGTTTGATGGGACAGTGTAGAGGGAGCTTTACTCTGTATCTAACCCCGTGCTGTACCTGCCCTGGGAGTGTTTGATGGGACAGTGTAGAGGGAGCTTTACTCTGTATCTAACCCATGCTGTACCTGCCCTGGGAGTGTTTGATGGGACAGTGTAGAGGGAGCTTTACTCTGTATCTAACCCGTGCTGTACCTGCCCTGGGAGTGTTTGATGGGACAGTGTAGAGTGAGCTTTACTCTGTATCTAACCCGTGCTGTACCTGCCCTGGGAGTGTTTGATGGGACAGTGTAGAGGGAGCTTTACTCTGTATCTAACCCCGTGCTGTACCTGCCCTGGGAGTGTTTGATGGGACAGTGTAGAGGGAGCTTTACTCTGTATCTAACCCCGTGCTGTACCTGCCCTGGGAGTGTTTGATGGGACAGTGTAGAGGGAGCTTTACTCTGTATCTAACCCGTGCTGTACCTGCCCTGGGAGTGTTTGATGGGACAGTGTAGAGGGAGCTTTACTCTGTATCTAACCCGTGCTGTACTTGCCCTGGGAGTGTTTGATGGGACAGTGTAGAGGGAGCTTTACTCTGTATCTAACCCCGTGCTGTACCTGCCCTGGGAGTGTTTGATGGGACAGTGTAGAGGGAGCTTTACTCTGTATCTAACCCGTGCTGTCCCCTGCCCTGGGAGTGTTTGATGGGACAGTGTAGAGGGAGCTTTACTCTGTATCTAACCCGTGCTGTACCTGCCCTGGGTGTGTTTGATGGGACAGTGTAGAGGGAGCTTTACTCTGTATCTAACCCCGTGCTGTACCTGCCCTGGGGAGTGTTTGATGGGACAGTGTAGAGGAAGCTTCACTCTGTATCTAACCCCGTGCTGTACCTGCCCTGGGAGTGTTTGATGGGACAGTGTGGAGGAAGCTTTACTCTGTATCTAACCCCGTGCTGTACCTGCCCTGGGAGTGTTTGATGGGACAGTGTAGAGGGAGCTTTACTCTGTACCTAACCCGTGCTGTACCTGCCCTGGGAGTGTTTGATGGGACAGTGTAGAGGGAGCTTTACTCTGTATCTAACCCGTGCTGTACCTGTCCTGGGAGTGTTTGATGGGACAGTGTAGAGGGAGAGTTGTTCTGCTTCTTGAACAATCCACTCTAGAAGTCTGAGAAATCAGGCCATATTTGCTCGCAATTAATCTAAATTTGCATTAAAAAGTCATCTTTATAAATTGTGCTGCTTGAACATGATTAACCCCTTGAACTGCCACACTCCCTTATACCCCTCTCCCTCTTTTGCTTTCTCTCTCACTCCTTGTTTCTCTCTCTCTGTCTTTTACACTCTGTCTCTCTCTCACTGTCATTCTGTCTCTCTTTCTCTCTCCTTCTCTGTCTGTCTCCACCTCTCTGTTTCTCACTCTGTGTCTCTCTCTGTCTTTCACTCTGTCTCTCTGACTCTCTCTCCTTCTCTGTCTGTGTGTCTCCATCTCCCTCTCTGTTTCTCACTCTGTCTCTCTCTCTATCACAGCTTCACAACACACACAGCAGTCGACGAGCATTGACAGGCGAGCAGGAGACTCCAGATCTCTGGCAACGACCCACCCACCTCCCACTTTCCCTCAAGCCCTCCCAGACCCTGGTGTCTCTCTCGATGCTGGGACTGCGGGGGGTGGTGGTGGTGTTGGGGGGGGGGGGGGGTTTGCCCCCTAACCACACACACCACCGCCCCTCCCGCAACCCCCCGCATCAAGAGTCTCGTGGAGCAGGGAAACAGGCAACAGAACTGATTGAAACACTCACCAGCTCCCTGGCAGCTTGCAATGCCCCTTTGTTTCGCCGGCTGTTGCTGAATGGGGTGTTGCTGGGGTTGGAGGTGAGCGAGAGGGGAGGGAGGGAGGGAGGGAGTGGAGGGGAGAGAGAGAGAGAGAGACACAGAGGAGCACAAGAATGGATCTCAGCCCCGAGCCCTGCTCCCTCTCGGAGGGCGGACCCGGTCCATCTGAAACGATTCACAAAACTGGAGAGGGAATGTTGAGAGGGAGGGGGAAGGGCGGAGGGGGAGGGAAGAGTCGCACAATGCCCAGGATCTTCCCACACTACCAGCTTCAAGTTTCCGATTTCCACAAACCCCTCCTCGTGCCCAGCTGTTCATTCACACTCTCGTCTCTATCTGTCCCTCTCCCCCCTCGTCTCTCTGTGTCTGTCGCTCTCTCTCCCCCCTCGTCTCTCTGTGTCTGTCGCTCTCTCCCCCCTTGTCTCTCTGTGTTTGTCGCT
Organism: Somniosus microcephalus; assembly: GCF_052327205.1. Lineage (NCBI taxonomy): Eukaryota > Metazoa > Chordata > Chondrichthyes > Squaliformes > Somniosidae > Somniosus > Somniosus microcephalus. The sequence goes on from NW_028225184.1 coordinate 12,801,936, forward strand.
CTCTCTCCCCCCTTGTCTCTCTGTGTCTGTCGCTCTCTCCCCCCTTGTCTCTCTGTGTCTGTCGCTCTCTCCCCCCTTGTCTCTCTGTGTCTGTCGCTCTCTCCCCCCTTGTCTCTCTGTGTCTGTCGCTCTCTCTCCCCCCTTGTCTCTCTGTGTCTGTCGCTCTCTCCCCCCTTGTCTCTCTGTGTCTGTCGCTCTCTCCCCCCTTGTCTCTCTGTGTCTGTCCCTCTCCCCCCTTGTCTCTCTGTGTCTGTCGCTCTCTCCCCCCTTGTCTCTCTGTGTCTGTCGCTCTCTCCCCCCTTGTCTGTGTCTGTACCTGTCCCTCTCTCCCCCCTTGTCTCTCTGTGTCTGTCGCTCTCTCTCCCCCCTTGTCTCTGTGTCTGTCGCTCTCTCCCCCCTTGTCTCTGTGTCTGTCGCTCTCTCTTCCCCCCTTGTCTCTCTGTGTCTGTCGCTCTCTCCCCCCTTGTCTCTCTGTGTCTGTCGCTCTCTCCCCCCTTGTCTCTCTGTGTCTGTACCTGTCCCTCTCTCCCCCTTGTCTCTCTGTGTCTGTCGCTCTCTCTCCCCCCTTGTCTCTCTGTGTCTGTCGCTCTCTCCCCTTCTGTCTCTGTATCTGTCTGTGTCTCTCGCTCCGTCTCTCTCTCTCTCCCGCCCCCCCCCCCTCTCACCAGTTTGTCATCGAGGCCAGTCAAAGGTCGGCCGGGGTGGGGAGGTACGGAAAGACTGACGGGAAGACGTAGGGGTGAGGCTGGGGCGGGGGGGGGGGTGAGGCTGTAGTTTCCCTGTGGCTCAGTGAGTAGCACTTGCTTTCGACTCCGCGCCACAAGTTCGTAGGTTCGAGTCCCACTTGAGAGATTCAAGCACAAAAATCCACCCAAACACTCAGCGGGTAAAAGGGAACGATTCACTCCCGTCTGGTACTGTGTGTGTCTCAGCGTCTGCTCTGAGGGAATATTGAAGGAGCGCCGCACTGTCGGAGGGGCGGTACTGAGGGAGCGCCGCACTGTCGGAGGGGCAGTACCGAGGGAGCGCCGCATTGTCGGAGGGGCAGTACTGAGGGAGCGCCGCACTGTCGGAGGGGCGGTACTGAGGGAGCGCCGCACTGTCGGAGGGGCGGTACTGAGGGAGCGCCGCACTGTCGGTGGGGCAGTACTGAGGGAGCGCCGCACTGTCGGAGGGGCAGTACTGAGGGAGCGCCGCACTGTCGGAGGGGCAGTACTGAGGGAGCGCTGCACTGTCGGAGGGGCGGTACTGAGGGAGCGCCGCACTGTCGGAGAGGCGGTACTGAGGGAGCGCCGCACTGTCGGAGGGGCAGTACTGAGGGAGTGCCGCACTGTCGGTGGGGCAG
>NW_028225184.1:12803780-12830145 GCF_052327205.1 Somniosus microcephalus
TTAGCAGCCTAAAAGGGTGCTAACGGGGCGCTAAGCAACTTAGCGCCCAGGCATGGCGCCCGCCCCACACCTCCCGCAAAATTCAGCGGGAGGTTAGTGGCGACGCGATTTTCGGGAACGCCCCCTGACTTACCGCCAGACACTATGTCTGACGGGGTCAGGGGAAGCCTACCTGCGGCCGGGGAGGTGCGGGGGCGGTCATTTTTGTCGCTGGCAAAACGGTGAAGTTAGCTCAATTTTTAGCCCATATAGTCATAACGGTACAGAAGGAAGCCATTCCCCCCCCCCCCCCCCCGGCCCATCGAGTCCATGCTGGTTCTCTGTAGAGCAATGCAGTCAGTCCATTCCCCTGCTCTATCCCCGTAGCCCTGCAGGTTTATTTCCCTCAAGTGCCTATCCAGTCTCCCCTTGAAAACATTGAGTGTCTCTGCTTCCACCACTTCCATCACCTCAAAGTAGCCCGAAACCATTCTACAGAAGCACAGACTGGAGGTCTAGTGGTAGTAGTGGACAATTAGGCCTCACCCTGTACACCTGATCGAGGTCCCAGTAGAATGGTGACAATAGGACTGGACCTGCATGAGGCTGCATATACCAGGTATTCAGCCTAGCATCATAGAGCAGCAGTGGGCAAATTAGGCCACACCCTGCATACGAGCTTTCAAACACTGGGGCTAGGGAGCAGGCTTGTCTTTCAGGGCTTTAAAGATCTGATAGCTGCAATTAGACCAGTCAGTTCACTGATTACTGGGGAAACTGATTCTCGTCTTTGTCTTTTAATACTCCTGTGAAGCACCTTGGGACATTTTACTATGTTAAAGGTGCTATATAAGTACAAGTTGTGTTGTTGTTGTAGTCCCAATGGAATGGTAACAATTGGAGTGGACCAGCATGAGTCAAGCATCTGGCCTTCCCCCATAGCATCATAATACAAGTGGCACATAGGAGGCAACATCAGGTTGCTCAGGCAGAAAGCTCCAGAGAAGCCCCCAGCAGTGCATCTCTCCCAGAACTAAGCTACCATAAGAGGAACATCACCTTAGTCCCATGACACTTTTGTATATCATGAGAGGCCAACCACCTAATGCTCCTGATTGTTATCCCATGACACTTTTGTATATCATGAGAGGCCAACCACCTAATGCTCCTGATTGTTATCCAGCAGCCCCTAATGCAAGGTCCCATGTGTGAAAATTGGGTGAGGACAGGAATGAACTTGCTGTGAGGCCCTGAGTTCAAACAGCCTGCTAACATTCATTTATTAGATTCACACATAAACAATATCCACGTGAGCAAGATCCAGGAATAAGCTGGCTACCCATGGAGCCATGCCTCAGCAAGGAATCAACATAATCAGGTGAACTGAGGAAAACTGACATAAAGATAGAACAAACTTAGTACCTTTGGTTTGTGCTGTGAGATCTATTGCTATCTAAAATTTCAACTTTATCGAGGTTGGATGTTTATTCCGACTTCTTTCTCTCCAAAAACAATTCTGCCCTGTCCACATATGGCTGCTGCCCCTCCCAAATTCCACCTTAATGACCCCTGACATCATCATTCTCAAACCTAAAAGTAGTCACTAATTTATTTTTTAAGTTAATCCTGATTTCTGTGATGTCGACACAGCAAACATGATTCCTGAAACTGTCATGTTTCTAAAGCACAATATTAGCTTCAAAATTCAGTGCAAAAATATACTCCCCATTACAACTTTAAATGTCCTTGCATACATCAGGTGGCGATGTACTGTTTTGGAAGATAGTGGTGGTTCTAATTAGACACTCAGCTGAGACTCCTGGCCTATAATTATATCATAGCTCCAAGGCTACGGAGGAATCATCAAAGCAGTAGTTTTAAAAGGGCAGATAATATTAAAATGAAGAGGTAAATTATTTGAATTGTTAATGAGAAATACTAGGATTTTTTTTAGGATAGAACATAATGGGGGAGAAATTGGGTGAGTAGCGCCACCTGTTAGCGCCTAAAGAGGCAGTCAGTGGCTGTAGCGCCACTGGCTGCATCTCCCGCGATATTCAGTAGGGGCGCTAATGGTGGCATTAGGCTTTTGCGCTGCGCCGCCACCGATGACATCATCGGTGTGCGCAGTGCCCCATTCGTGCCCCGTTCGCGATATTTGGTAGCGAATGCCGCAGTTGCGCCGCTCGCTACCCGCGCCCGGTTCACGGGGCCTTACTGTGCCGGCAGCGGCACAAGTTAAGGTGGAGGTGCGGGGCGGCCGCTTTTTCGGCGGCCGCCTGCCAGCACCTCCGTCCCCGGCCTCCTAACGCCGCCCCCCCCCGCGGCATTGCCGGCTGTTTCCCGAGAGCCCGGCACTTCTCCTTGGTGCCAGGCTCATTTGCCGGCACTCGCGATCGGGGATCGCGCTGTTGCAGGCACCTCCCCCTTAACAGGGGGAGGAAAGCCTGCAGTACTGCAGCGTGCCGTGCCGCAGCGTGTGGCGCTGCGGCACGTTGCGCTGCGATAATCAGTTTCAGCGCCCTAAGAGGGACGTGGAGCGCCTTGAGCCTCGCCCCGTGTCCCTCGAGCAGCACTGAAACTGAATTTCTGGCGATCGGAATTACTCCGATCGCTGCACTAAATCCTGCGCTCAGGCGACTTTTGCGCCACTTGGCGCCCCAACCCAATTTCTAGGTCAATAACTTATATATGTTATTTCACCTAACTTTCATGTACATGATAAGTTATAACTCAAAAATGTACTATTTTTAAGAAGCTTGAAGAAAATAACTATTTTCCTATTAGGGATAATGCATGCACAAACTACAGGAATTAGTCTTCATTTACTTACCCAATTAGATGAATAAAAAAATACACATTCCCATGCAACCCAAATTATTCTTTAAGTTCATAAAAAGTGTTATTAATAGCTAATATACAATGAATCTATCTATATTATATTAATTAATATATATCTTATCTTATCTTTATTTATTTATATATATAAAGCGGTCGATCTGTCTGTCTGTCCTTCCGTCTGTCTGTCTGTCCGGCTATACACTCTAAAGTTATAGAGCGTACCTACATGTGCGTTACATCCAAAGAAAGCTTACGATTCCAGAACGGTCATAAGCATATTTACTTTTCGGTCGGACAAAAATTGTTTGCACATTATACAAAAAACCTTCAAAATTCCACTCATTATGCACTCATTAGCATTGACTGACGTCAAGGTCGACCAATCCTGTGCCGTCATGATTGACCAATCCAACAGTTCAGTCACCTGATGGTTGACAATCGGTGTGTGTGTGGGCGGAACTAATCGTTTTCATCTCAGGGATCTGGCAGCCATTGCCTCAAGCTAAAAACCCCATTGCCTCAACCTAAAAATATGCTCATCGAGGTTAGTATCTTATTTGTTTTCAAAAGATTTACCAAAATGTTTTATAAGTACTTTAACTTTCATCTTTGAAGGTATTAAAAGCTAGAAATGTTTAGCTTAAAAAACAGTGCAAAACGGGCCTAGGCTTCTCCAACAGCTGACAGCCCAAATCCAGTCCCAGGCTTCCGGCCCACACATCCTCCAGGCCCAAAAAAGCCCTGGAAACTGCTGACAACCCAAATCCAGTCCCAGGCTCCTGGCCCACACATCGACCAGCCCCAAAAAAAAGCCCTCGCAATGCGGGGCTCCCATGCTTATCTATATATATAACAAAGCGGTCGATCTGTCTGTCTGTCATTCCGTCTGTCTGTCTGTCTATATTGAATAAACTCGAAAGTTATAGAGCGTACCTACACGTGTGTTACATCGAAAGAAAGCTTACGATTCCAGAACTGTCATAAGCGTATTTACGTTTCGACAAGACAAAAATTGCGCCTGCGGTATCCAAAAAACGTTCAACATTCCGCTCATTATCCGCTCATTAGCATCGAGAGACGTCGAGGTCGACCAATCGTACGGTCGACCAATCGCTGCGTGGCGGGGGCGGGTGCCTGGCGCTTGCGGGCGGGCCCTCCTAGAGTCGAGTGACGGGACGATTGACCAATCCTACACTTCGGTGACCTGACGGTCCACCAATCGGTGCGTGTGTGGGTGGGCCTTATCGTTCTGAACCGAGGTGAGTCGCCGCCATCTTGGTTCCAAACTTTTCATTTCTTTTTCCCGCTTTCTGCGTGTTTCTTTTCAAATCTACATTTCCAGCAAAAAAAAAGATGCTTTTAAAACACAAATTGTTTTTTAAAAAAGTTAATTAATTTGTAAATCTTTTCTGTAACATCTAGAATTTCCTACCTTTAACCGTTTTTCCAGGCCTGTAAGCCTGGGCCTCTGTTGCCTAGCCACGCCCGAGCTAGGCACCTCCTGTCGCGCTGAACAAGCGGCTCGCGATCGCCGCCATCTTTGTGAAGGCGGGAAGGGGCGGGCCTGAGCTGAACGTCGCCACCGCTGCCATGTTAGTAAAGGCGGGTGGGGCTGGAGTCAGCGCGCGCGACTTGAGTCCAGCCGGGCCTCACGCGGTACATTGCGCGGCGGCGTCTCTCTCTCTGCTCTTGAAGCCGGCTCGGGCGGGGTGCGGGGCTCGGGAGACCGGGCCTCCGGAGATCGGGGGGGGGGCCGAGCCTCGGGAGATAGGGGGGGCGGGGCTTAGGAGATCGGGCCTCGGGAGATCGGCGCTCGGGAGATCGGGGGCGGGGCGCGGGAGATCGGGCCTCGTGAGATCGGGCCTCGGGAGGGCGGGGCTCGGGACATCGGGGGGCGGGGCCCCCTCTCCCCTCCCCTCCCCTTCCCCCCACTTCCTCCCCCCTCCCCCTTTCCCCCCTCCCCCTTCCCCCTCCCTCCCCCTCCCCTCCTCCCTCCCCCCTGCCCCTCCCCTCTCCTCCCCTCCCCTCCTCCCCCTCCTCTTCCCCCTCTTCCCCCCACTTGCTCTCTCTCTTCCCCCCAGAGTCGCTCGCTCTCTCTTCCCCCCCAGTCGCTCTCTCTCTCTCTTCCCCCTAGTCGCTCTCTCTCTCTTCCCCCCAGTCGCTCTCTCTCTCTTCCCCCCAGTCGCTCTCTCTCACTTCCCCCCAGTCGCTCTCTCTCTTCCCCCAGTCGCTCTCTCTCTCTCTCTTCCAACAACAACATGCCCTCAAAAGACCCTTGGCACCGCCGGGCACTTCAGCTAGTCTATATATATAAAGCGGTTCTTCTGTCTGTCATTCCGTCTGTCTGTCTGTCTGGATTGAATAAACTGGAACGTTATAGAGCGTACCTACATGTGTGTTACATCGAAAGAAAGCTTACGATTCCAGAACCGTCATAAGCGTATTTACGTTTCGGCCAGACAAAAATTGCGCCTGCGGTATCCAAAAAACGTTCAACATTCCGCTCATTATCCGCTCATTAGCATCGAGTGACGTCGAGGTCGACCAATCGTACGGTCGAGCAACCGCACGGTCGACCAATCGCTGCATGGTGGGGGCGAATTCCTGGCGCGTGCGGGCGGGCCCTCCTAGAGTCGAGTGACGGGACGATTGACCAATCCTACGCTTCGGTGACCTGACGGTCCACCAATCGGTGCGTGTGTGGGCGGGCCTTATCGTTCTGAACCGAGGTGAGTCGCCGCCATCTTGATTCCAAACTTTTCATTTCTTTTTCCCGCTTTCTGCGTGTTTCTTTTCAAATCTACATTTCCAGCAAAAAAAAAGTTGCTTTTAAAACACAAATTGTTTTTTAAAAAAGTTAATTAATTTGTAAATCTTTTCTGTAACATCTAGAATTTTCCTACCTTTAACCATTTTTCCAGGCCTGTAAGCCTGGGCCTCTGTTGCCCAGCCACGCCCGAGCTAGGCACCTCCCGTCGCGCTGAACAAGCGACTCGCGATCGCCGCCATCTTTGTGAAGGCTGGAGGGGGCGGGCCTGAGCCGAGCGTCGCCACCGCCGCCATGTTAGTAAAGGCAGGTGGGGCTGGAGTCAGCGCGTGCGACTTGAGTCCGGCCGGGCCTCACGCGGTAGGTTGCGCGGCGGTGTCTCTCTCTCTGCTCTTGAAGCCGGCTCGGGCGGGGGACGGGGCTCGGGAGATCGGGCCTCGGGAGATCGGCGCTCAGGAGATCGGGGGGCGGGGCGCGGTGCTGGGGAGATCGGGCCTCGTGAGATCGGGCCTTGGGAGGGCGGGGCTAGGGACATCGGGGAGCGGGGCTCGGCGACTCCCCCCCTCCCCTCCCCTCCTCCCCCCCTCCCCCCCCACTCTCCCCCCCCCTTCCCCCTGCTCTTCCCCCCCAGTCGCTCTCTCTCTTCCCGCCAGTCACTCTCTCTTCCCCCCAGTCGCTCTCTCTCTTCCCCCGAGTCGCTCTCTCTCTTCCCCCCAGTCGCTCTCTCTTCCCCCCAGTCGCTCTCTCTCTTCCCCCCAGTCGCTCTCTCTCTTCCCCCCAGTCGCTCTCTCTTCCCCCCAGTCTCTCCCTCTCCCCGTCTCTCTCTCTCTCTCTCACCCCTCAGTCGCTCTCTCTCTCCCCCTCAGTCTCTCTCTCAATTCAATTCAATTCAAATGCTTTATTGGCATGAAAGTTTACAGGGAACCATATTGCCAAAGCTTACATAACAAAAAGTACAGTTTTCCAACATTCTGTAGGTGTCAAACAATTTTGACCTTCGTTGGGTACATACAATATTACTTTAAACAATATTAATTTAAACAGTCTTTGTACATCAGTGGGTATATTCAGTATTAATTTTAAACAGTCCTCAGGTTGTGACATGTTACATATTTGGCACCAAGGTATGGTCTGTCTCCTTCTCCCAGGACTAATCTTAATTTTGACAGGTCATCCAATTCCTTGAAATCTGGGGTTGTTTGGCTGAGCTTGTCAAATAATATGTTTCTTGATGTGTTGAATCTCTCTCTCTCTCTCTCTCTATCTCCCCATTCTCTCTCTCTCTCCCCAGTCTCGCTCCTCTCTCTCCCCCCAGTCTCTCTACTCTCCCGTCTCTCTATCTCTCCCGTCTCTCTCTCTCCCCCCCAGTCTCTCTCTCTCCCCCCAGTCTCTCTCTCTCCCCCCAGTCTCTCTCTCTCCCCCCAGTCTCTCTCTCTCCCCCCAGTCTCTCTCTCCCCAGTCTCTCTCTCTCCCCGTCTCTCTCTCTCCCCCCAGTCTCTCTCTCTCCCCTCCAGTCTTTTTCTCCCCCAGTCTCTCTCTCCCTCCAGTCTCTCTCTCTCTCTCCCCAACTCTCTCCCTCTCCCCCCAGTCTCTCTCTCTCTCTCTCTCCCCCACTCCCTCCAATCTCTCCCTCTCCCCCCAAGTCTCTCTCTCTCCCCATCTCTCTCTCTCTCTCCCCCCCACCCCCCGGTCTCTCTCTCTCCCCCCCCAGTCTCTCTCTCGCTCTCTCTATCTCCCCAGTCTCTCTCTCTCTCCTCTTCGCCCATCTCTCTCTCTCTCCCCCAGTCTCTCTCTCTCTCTCCCCGTCTCTCTCCCCCAGTCTCTCTCCCCCTCAGTCTCTCTCTCTCTCTCCCCATTCTCTCTCTCTCTTTCCCCAGTCTCTCTCCTCTCTCCCCCAGTCTCTCTACCCTCTCTCTTTCTCTCGCCATCTCTCTCTCTCTCCCCCAGTCTCCCTCTCTCCCCCTCAGTCACTCTCTCTCTATCTCCCCAGTCTCTCTCTCTCACCCCTCAGTCGCTCTCTCTCTCCCCCTCAGTCTCGCTCTCTCTCTCTCTCTATCTCCCCATTCTCTCTCTCTCCCCAGTCTCTCTCCTCTCTCTCCCCCCAGTCTCTCTACTCTCTCTCTCTCTCTCCCCGTCTCTCTCTCTCTCCCCAGTCTCTCTCCCCCTCAGTCGCTCTCTCTCTCCCCCTCAGTCTCTCTCTCTCTCTCCCCCCTCAGTCTCTCTCTCTCTATCTATCTCCCCAGTCAATTCAATTCAATTCAATTCAAATCGCTTTATTGGCATGATAAGGTACATCTTATGTTGCCAAAGCATCGAAAAACATTTATGGTTGAACACATAAATGCAGATCTATTCATACAGTGTATAAACAGATATATCCCTGAGTGTATAAATATACATTCGTATAATTTGTATATACTCTTTTCTTAGGTTTACTGGTTGTCCCTCTGTTTATGGCAAGCTGTAACATAGTGTGCCGCTAAGGTTGCACAGTTTCTCTGTTCCCCTAGTAGGTATGGGAGTTTTTGGTCATCATTCAAATTTCTGAATTCAGGGCATATTTGTGAGAATTTTTGGTAAAAATTCTCCCTGATGCCCTGATATTTTCCACAAGCTGTGAGGAAGTGCATTTCTGTCTCCACCACTCCCTGACTGCAGTGAGAGCATATCCTGTCCTCTCTTGGCAGCCGGGTCTGTCTGTGTCTGCCTTTTTTGATCGCCAGGCTATGTTCACTAAGTCTGTACTTTGTCAAGGTTTTTCTCAGTTTGCTATCCTTTACCATGGTCAGGTATTCAGCCATGTTGTATTGTCTGTTTAGGGCCAAGTAGCAATTGAGTTTGTTTTGGGTTTTTGTTGTTTCTGCCCAATATGACAGGTATTTTTCCTTTTGCTTAGTGACAATTGTGTTGGGTCGAATTCTCTGTGCTACGATGTCACTGTCCTGGGGCTGGTTATTGTTAGTAGTGTTAGTGGTTGCTTCACTGAGTCCCAGGACAAGTTGACTGAGGGTATTCTTCTTTATGGTCCTCTCTTGGCATTTCAAGGCCCCCCAGTCTCTCCCTCTCTCACCCCTCAGTCACTCTCTCTCTCCCCCTCAGTCTCTCTCTCTCTCTCTCTCTATCTCCCCATTCTCTCTCTCTCTCCCCAGTCTCTCTCCTCTCACTCCCCCCAGTCTCTCTACTCTCTCTCTCTCTCTCCCCGTCTCTCTCTCTCTCCCCCAGTCTCTCTCTCTCCCCCTCAGTCGCTCTCTCTCTCCCCCTCAGTCTCTCTCTATCTCCCCAGTCTCTCTCTCTCTCTCGCCCCCCCAGTCTCTCCCTCTCTCTCTCTCTCCCCCAGTCTCTCTCTGTCCCTCTCTCCCCCCTGGTCTGTCTCTCTCTCTCTCCCCCAGTATCTCTCTCCCCAGTCTCCTCTCTCTCCCCCTCTCTCTCCCCGTCTCTCTCTACCCCAGTCTCTCTCTCTCCCCCTCAGTCGCTCTCTCTCTCCCCCCTCAGTCTCTCTCTCTATCTCCCCAGTCTCTCTCTCTATCTCCCTGTCTCTCTCTCTCTCCCACTCTCCCCCCAGTCTCTCTACTCTTTCTCTCTCTCTCTGTCTCCCAGTCTCTCTCTCTGTCTCCCAGTCTCTCTATCTCTTCCCCCAGTCTCTCTCTCTCTCTCTCTCTCTCGCCCCTCAGTCTCGCGCTCTCTATCTCTCTCCCAGTCTCTCTCTCCCCCAGTCTCCCAGTCTCTCTCTCTCTCTCCTCCAGACTCTCCCTCCTCCAGTCTCTCTCTCACAGTCTCTCTCTCTCTCCATCTCTCTCTCCTCCAGTCTCTCTCTCTCTCCCCCCAATCTCTCTCGCGCTCTCTCTCTCTATCTCCCCAGTCTCTCTCTCTCCCCAGTCTCTCTCTCCCTTCCCCCGTCTCTCTCTCTCTCTCCCCCCCAGTCTCTCTCTCTCTCTCTCTCCCCCAGTCTCTCTCTCTCTCCCCGTCTCTCTCTCTCTCTCCCCCCCTCAGTCTCTCTCTCTCTCTCTCTCTCTATCTCCCCATTCTCTCTCTCCCCCCAGTCTCTCTACTCTCTCTCTCCCCGTCTCTCTCTCTCTCTCCCCCCCAGTCTCTCTCTCTCCCCCTCAGAGTTGGGGTCACTCAGGCCGGGCCTCACAACCGCTCGGCCCGAGACACAGAGCGGGGGAGCGGCAGCGGCCGGCTGTAAACCGCGCGGCCCTGTAAACTGCTGTTTTACAAAAAAGCCTTGGCAACGCCGGGCCCCCCCCAGCTAGTCTCTATATATATATAATTGCTCTTCTGTCTGTCTGTCTGTCTGTCCGTCCTCTATACACTCAAAAGTTATAGAGCGTACCTACAGGTGTGTTGCATCAAAAGAAAGCTTACGATTCCGGAACGGTCATAAGCGTATTTACTTTTCGGTGAGACAAAAATTGTGCCGACGGTATCCAAAAAACGTTCAAAATTCCGCTCATTAGCGGTTGACCAATCCTACGGGGGAATTAGCACTGACTGACTATGATGTCGAAGAGCTGCTATGATGTCAGAGCAGTTTTTTGTGCTGTCATAAAGAAATAAATGCTTTCACTGTGCTCAGCCTACTCAGCTGGGGTGACTCTCTTCTCTATCTCCTTCCCTCACTCTCTCCTTCCCTCTCTCTCTCTCTCCTTCCCTCTCTGTCTCTCTCTCTCCTTCCCTCTCTCTCTGTCATCTCTCCTTCCCTCTCTGTCTCTCTCTCCTTCCCTCTCTCTCTCTCCCCATCCCTCTCTCTCTCTGTCTCTCCTTCCCTCTCTCTGTCTCTCCTTCTCTCTCTCTCTCTCTCTCCTTCCCTCTCTGTCTCTCTCCTCCTTCCCTCTCTCTCTGTCTCTCTCTCCTTCCCTCTCTGTCTCTCTCTCCTTCCCTCTCTGTCTCTCTCTCCTTCCCTCTCTCTCCTTCCCTCTCTGTCTCTCTCTCTCCTTCCCTCTCTGTCTCTCTCTCTCCTTCCCTCTCTGTCTCTCTCTCCTTCCCTCTCTGTCTCCTTCCCTCCTTCCCTCTCTGTCTCCTTCCCTCTCTCTCATCTCTCCTTCCCTCTCTCTCTCTCTCTCTGTTTCTCTCTCCTTCCCTCTCTCTCTCTCTCTCCTTCCCTCTCTCTTTCTCCTTCCCTCTCCCCCCTCAGTCGCTCTCTCTCTCCCCCCTCAGTCTCTCTCTCTATCTCCCCAGTCTCTCTCTCTCTCTCCCCCAGTCCATCCCTCTCTCTCCCCGTCTCTCTCTCTCTCTCTCCCCCTTCAGTCGCTCTCTCTCTCCCCCCTGGTCTCTCTCTCTCTCTCTCTCCCCCAGTCTCTCTCTCCCCAGTCTCTCTCCTCTTTCTCCCCCAGTCTCTCTACGCTCTCTCTCTCCCCTGTCTCTCTCTCTCTACCCCAGTCTCTCTCTCTACCCCCTCAGTCTCTCTCTCCCCAGTCTCTCTCTCTCTCTCTCTCTATCTCCCCGTCTCTCTCTCTCCCCAGTCTCTCTACTCTTTCTCTCTCCCCGTCTCTCTCTCTCTCTCTCCCCCCAGTCTCTCTCTCTCCTTCCCTCTCTGTCTCTGTCTGTCTCTCTCTCCTTCTCTCTCTCTCTCTTTCCCGCTCTCTGTCTCTCTCTCCTTCCCTCTCTCTCTCTCTCTCCTTCCCTCTGCAAACGGGGCAATACCGAATTTCTAGCCCTCTCCCTCTTTCTCCCCCAATCTCTCTCTCTCTCCCCGTCTCTTTATCTCTCTCCCTGTCCCCCAGTCTCTCTCTCTCTCTCTCCCAGTCTCTCTATCTCTTCCCCCAGTCTCTCTTTCTCTCTCTCTCCCCCAGTTTCTCTCTCTCTCCCCGTCTGTCTCTCTCCCCCCCAGTCTCTCTCTCTCTCTCTCTATCTCCCATTCTCTCTCTCCCCAGTCTCTCTCTCTCCTCCAGACTCTCCCTCCTCCAGTCTCTCTCTCCCAGTCTCTCTCTCTCTCCATCTCTCTCTCTCCTCCAGTCTCTCTCTCTCTCCCCAATCTCTCTCTCTCCCCCAATTTCTCTCTCGCTCCGTCTCTCTCTCTCTCCCAGTCTCTCTATCTCTCTCTCTCCCCAGTCTCTCTCTCCCTTCCCCCGTCTCTCTCAATTCAATTCAATTCAAATGCTTTATTGGCATGAAAGTTTACAGGGAACCATGTTGCCAAAGCTTACATAACAAAAAGTACAGGTTTCCAACATTCTGTAGGTGTCAAACGTTTTTGACCCTCGTTGGGTACAGACAGTATTAATTTAAACAGTCGTTGACCCTCGTTGGGTGCATTCAGTATTAATTTAAAACAGTCGTTGGGTACATTCGGTATTGATTTAAAAATTTTTAGCGTATATATGCTATGGGTGTGCTCGTTAGTCACTCAATGTTCCTCAGGTTGTGACATGTTGTTACATATTGGGCACCAAGATATGGTCTGTCTCCCTCCCCCAGGACTATTCTTAATTTTGACAGGTCATCCAATTCTTTGAAATCTGGGGTTGTCAGGCTGAGCTTGTCAAAATATATGTTTCTTGTCTCGTTGAATTTTTTGCATTTTAGGAGGAAGTGCACCTCTGTCTCAACCTCGCCGGCCAGACAGTGATCACATAATCTATTTTCTTTAGGTTGCCAGGATTTCTTGTATCTTCCTTTTTCAATTGCCAGTTGGTGGTCGCTTAGTCTGTATCTGGTGAGGGTCTGTCTCTGTTTTGTGTCTCTGATGGTCGAGAGATAGTCTGCCAGTTTATATTCTATTTTTAGGGCCCGGTAGCATTCTAATCTGCTTTGGCTTTTGGTTATTGTGTTCCAATGTTCCAGGTAGGTTTCTTTGCATTGTTTAATGATTTGGTTCACTCGGATTGGTGTTTGGGGAGCAGTGTTGGTCTGGGACTGGTCAGGGTCCGGCTGGGTAGGAGAACTTAGTTTCAGTAACAACTGACTCAGGGGACTCGTTTCTGGGTTCAGCTCTTGGGTCTGGAGGGCTTTAAAATGAAGGGTGTCTGGGGAACTAGATTTGAGGTGATTTAGAAAGTTTAGTGCTCGTTTTTGGATGTTTATTACCAGTGGGTATCTGCCTAGTTCAGCTCTACATGCATTTGTTGGTGTTTTCCTTTGGGTGCGAAGAATGCTTCGGCAAAATTCTGCATGGAGTGCTTCTATTGTGTGTTTTTCCCATTTAGTGTAGCTATGGTGATTGAGTGGGCCCCATACTTCACTACCATACAGCGCAATGGGCAGGATTATACTATCAAATATTTTGAGCCAGATTTTGATTGGAATTTGGATGTTGTCGAATTTTCTTTTTATTGCATATAGGGCTCTTCGGGCTTTTTCTTTTAGTGCATTCACTGCTATGTTGAAGCTCCCTGATGCTGTAATGGTTAGACCAAGGTAAGTGTAGCTCATGGTGTGTCCTATGATGGTATCACTGAGAGTAAACTGGTATTTGTTTTCCTGACATCTGGGCCTTTTTTGAAAAATCATGATGTTGGTTTTCTTTAGATTTACTGTCAGGGCCCAATTTTGGCAGTATTTGTCGAGTAGGTCTAAATGTTGCTGTAATCCCTGTTCTGTGGGAGACAGCAGAACCAGGTCGTCCGCATAGAACAGGGATTTCACTTCCCCATCTAGGAGAAAGAGACCCGGTGACTCGCTTTGCTTCAGCTTGTCTGCTAACTCATTTATGTATATGTTGAACAGGGTCGGACTCAAGTTGCAACCCTGCCGGACGCCTCTTCTCTGGGTGAAGAAACCGGTGTGTTTGTCTCCAATTTTGACACCACATTTATTTTTCAGATACATCGATTTAATAAGGTCATAGACTTTGCCCCCTATTCCACACTGAAGAAGTTTGTAATAGAGCCCTTCGTGCCAAATAGAGTCAAAGGCTTTCTTGAAGTCAATGAAACAAGCGAATATTTTCCCATTTTTTGTTTGGTGTATATGTTTTTCAATGAGAGTGTGAAGGGTATAGATATGGTCGGTGGTGCGGTGTTCTGGAAGAAAGCCTATTTGATTTTTTCTAAGGATATTATGTTTATTAAGAAAATCCAGTAATCTGCTATTTAGAATACTGCAGAATAACTTCCCTAGGCAACTGTTGACACAGATGCCACGGTAGTTGTTTGGGTCTGATTTGTTTCCACTTTTATATATGGGAGAGATGAGTCCTTGGCACCAGATATCTGGAAAACAGCCCGAACGTAATATGATGTTGAATAACTTGAGTACCGCACCCTGCATCTCCATAGTGCTGAACTTGAGCATTTCATTTTTGATGTTGTCTGGACCACAGGCTTTCTTTAGGTGGAGAGATTTTGTTTTTGTGGCCAGTTCTTTACAAGTGATTGGGGAGTCCAGAGGGTTTTGGTTGTCTTTAATTGTTACTTCTAATGTGTGGAGTTTTTCTGTGACATGATGTTGACTTGAGTTTGATTCGTTTACTGGGATGTCTTTGTAGAGGTTTTCAAAATGTGTTCTCCAGATGTCACCATCTTGGATTGGTAATGCTTGTAATTGAGTTGTACTCAGGTTATTCCACATATCCCAGAATTGATTTTGATTAATGGAGTTTTCAATTTCTTCAAGTCTTTTGTGGGTATAGTTTTGTGTTTTGTTCCTAATGGTGTGTTGATATCTTTTGAGGGTCTCATTGTATCTAATACGCAGGTCTGGGTTGTTTGGTTGGCAATGCTTTTGGTTTGATATTTTTCTCAGGTCTTTTCTGGCATTTTTGCATTTGTGATCAAACCATTTCTCATTTTTTTGTCTTTTGTAATGTTTCCTCTGCTGTTTCACAAGGTCGGCTTTTACAGCTGCCTCATGGAAGATCCTATTTATATCGTCTATGGCCATGTTTACACCATCTCTGGTGATCTCATATAGATTTTCTTTAAATTTTTATATTTTACTTGTGAGATCAGGTGAATTTAGTGCTGTGATGAATTTATCTCCACTGTCTGGGGCCCATCTGTATGTCTGGTTTAGTTTATGGAGCTTACTGGGTTCCTTTTTTGTGTCTGTAGTTTGGGCAGAAAGTTTAAGATACACATTTATTTGGTTATGGTCTGAGAGGGGGGATTGTTGCCTGACAGTGAATGCGTTGATATCGCAGGGGTCCATGTCAGTGATTGTATAATCCACCACACTAGACCCAAGATTTGAGGAATAGGTGAGTCTCCCTAAGGAGTCCCCTCTGAACCTACCGTTAACTATGTACAGGCCTAAGGCTCTCTCTCTCTCTCCCCCAGTCTCTCTCTCTCTCTCTCTCCCCGTCTCTCTCCCCAGTCTCTCTCTCTCTCCCCCAGTCTCTCTCACCCCAGTCTCTCTCCCCCAGACTCTCTCCCCAGTCTCTCTCCTCTCTCTCCCCCAGTCTCTCTTCTCTCTCTCTCTCCCGTCTCTCTCTCTCCCCCCTCAGTCTCTCTCTCTATCTCCCCAGTCTCTCTCTCTCTCTCTCCCCATCTCTCTCCCCCCTCAGTCGCTCTCTCTCTCCCCCCAGTCTCTCTCTCTCCCCCCCAGTCTCTCTCTCTCTCCCCCAGTCTCTCTCCCCCCCAGTCTCTCTCCCCCCCCAGTCTCTCTCTCTCTCCTCCAGTCTCTCTCTCCCCCAGTCTCGCTCTCTCTCTCCCCTCCAGTCTCTCTCTCCCCCAGTCTCTCTCTCCCGTCTCTCTCCCCCACTCTCTCCCTGTCCCCCCAGTCTCTTTCTCTCTCTCCCCCACTCTCTCCCTCTCCCTCCACTCTCTCCCTCTCCCCCCAAGTCTCTCTCTCTCTCTCTCCCCATCTCTCTCTCTCTCCCCTCAGTCTCTCTCTCTCTCCCCCCCACCCCCCCGGTCTCTCTCCCCCCCAGTCTCTCTCTCGCTCTCTCTCTCCCCAGTCTCTCTCTCTCTCCCCAGTCTCTCTCTCCCTTCCCCATCTCCCTCTCTCCCCCAGTCTCTCTCTCTCCCCGTCTCTCTCCCTCTCTCTCTATCTCCCCATTCTCTCTCTCTCTCTCCACAGTCTCTCTCCTCTCTCTCCCCCCAGTCTCTCTACTCTCTCTCTCTCCCCCGTCTCTCTCTCTCCCCCTCAGTCGCTCTCTCACTCCCCCCTCAGTATCTCTCTCTCTATCTCCCCAGTCTCTCCCTCTCTCTCCCCCAGTCTCTCCCTCTCTCCCCGTCTCTCTCTCTCTCTCTCTCTCTCTTCCCGTCTCTCTCTCTCTCCCCCCTCAGTCGCTCTCTCTCTCCCCCAGTCTCTCTCTCTCTCCCCCCTGGTCTCTCTCTCTCTCCCCCCTGGTCTCTCTCTCTCCCCCAGTCTCTCTCTCCCCAGTCTCTCTCCTCTCTCTCCCCCCAGTCTCTCTACTCTCTCCCTCTCCCCTGTCTCTCTCTCTCTACCCCAGTCTCTCCCTCTCCCCCTCAGTCGCTCTTTCTCTCCCCCCTCAGACTCTCTCTCTATCTCCCCAGGTTCTCAGTTCAGTTCAGTTCAGTTCAAATGCTTTATTGGCATGAAAGTTTACAGAGAACCATATTGCCAAAGCTTACATAGCAAAAAGGTACATTTTTCCAACATTCTGTAGGTGTCAATCGATTTGACATTTGTTGGGTATATACAATATTACTTTTAAACAATATTAATTTTAAACAGTCTTTCTACTTCATTTGGTACGTTCAATATTAATTTTAAACAGTCTTACTTTTAAACAGTCCTCAGGTTGTGACATGTTGTTACATATTTAGCCCCAAGGTATGGTCTGTCTCCTTCTCCTAGGACTAATCTCAATTTTGACAGATCATCCAATTCCTTGAAATCTGGGGTTGTTTGGCTTAGCTTGTTGAATAATATGTTTCTTGATGTGTTGAATTTTTCGCATTTTAGGAGGAAATGCATTTCTGTTTCAACCTCGCCAGCCAGACATTGATCGCATATTCTATTCTCTCTAGGCTGCCAGGATTTCTTGTATCTGCCTTTTTCAATTTCCAGTTGGTGGTCGCTTAGTCTGTACCTGGTGAGGGTCTGTCTCTGTTTTGTGTCTCTGATGGTCGTGAGGTAGTCTGCCAGTTTATATTCTCTTTTTAGGGCCCGGTAACATTCTAATCTGCTTTGGCTTTCGGTTATTTTGTTCCAATGTTCCAGGTAGGTTTCTTTGCATTTTTTAATGATTTGGTTCACTCGGATTGGTGTTTGGACGGCTGTGTTGGTCTGGGGCTGGTCAGGGTCCGGCTGAGTACTTAGTTTCAGTAGCAGCTGACTCAGGGGACTCTTTTCTGGGTTTAGC
Organism: Somniosus microcephalus; assembly: GCF_052327205.1. Taxonomy (NCBI): domain Eukaryota; kingdom Metazoa; phylum Chordata; class Chondrichthyes; order Squaliformes; family Somniosidae; genus Somniosus; species Somniosus microcephalus. The sequence continues at coordinate 12,820,577 of NW_028225184.1, forward strand.
TCTTGGGTCTGAAAGGCTTTGAAATGAAGGGTGTCTGGGGAGCTAGATTTGAGGTGATTTAGGAAGTTTAGTGCTTGTTTTTGGATGTTTATTATCAGTGGGTATCTGCCTAGTTCGGCTCTGCATGCATTTGTTGGCGTTTTTCTTTGGGTGCGAAGGATGCTTCGGCAGAATTCTGCATGTAGGGCTTCTATTGTGTGTTTTTCCCATTTAGTGTAGCTTTGGTGATTTAGCGGGCCCCATACTTCACTACCGTACAGTGCAATGGGCAGGATTATGCTGTCAAAAATTTTGAGCCAGATTTTGATTGGGATTTGGATGTTGTAGAATTTTCTTTTTATTGCATATAGGGCTCTTCGGGCTTTTTCTTTTAGTGCATTCACTGCTATGCTGAAGCTCCCTGATGCTGTAATAGTTAGACCAAGGTAGGTGTAGCTCATAGTGTGTCCTATAGTGGTATCACTGAGGGTAAACTGGTATTTGTTTTCCTGACATCTGGGTCTTTTCTGAAAAATCATGATGTTGGTTTTCTTTAGATTTACTGTTAGAGCCCAATTTTGGCAGTATTTGTCGAGTAGGTCTAGTTGTTGCTGTAATCCCTGTTCTGTGGGAGACAGCAGAACCAGGTCGTCCGCATAGAACAGGGACTTCACTTCTCCATCTAGGAGACGGAGACCTGGTGACTCGCTTTGCTCCAGCATGTCTGCTAATTCATTTATGTATATGTTGAACAGGGTCGGGCTCAAATTGCAGCCCTGCCGGACGCCTCTTCTCTGGGTGAAGAAATCGGTGCGTTTGTCTCCAATTTTGACCCCGCATTTGTTTTTCAGATACATTGATTTAATAAGGTCATAGACTTTGCCCCCTATTCCACACTGAAGAAGTTTATAATAGAGCCCTTCGTGCCATATAGAGTCAAAGGCTTTCTTGAAGTCGATGAAACAGGCGAATATTTTCCCATTTTTTGTTTGGTGTTTATGTTTTTCGATGAGGGTGTGAAGGGTATAGATATGGTCGGCGGTGCGGTGTTTTGGAAGAAAGCCTATTTGGTTTTTTCTGAGGATGTTATGTTTGTTAAGAAAATCAAGTAATCTACTATTTAGAATACTGCAGAATAACTTCCCTAGACAACTGTTGACACAGATGCCGCGGTAGTTATTTGGGTCTGATTTGTTTCCACTTTTATATATGGGGGAGATTAGTCCTTGGCACCAGATATCGGGAAAACAGCCTGAGCGTAATATGATGTTGAATAGTTTGAGTATCGCACCCTGCATCTCCATATTACTGAACTTTAGCATTTCATTTTTGATGTTGTCTGGGCCACAGGCTTTCTTTAGGTGGAGAGATTTTGTTTTTGTGGCCAGTTCTTTCCATGTGATTGGGGAGTCTAGAGGGTTTTGGTTGTCTTTAATTGTTGCTTCTAATGTGTGGAGTTTTTCTGTGACCTGATGTTGACTTGGGTTTGTTTTGTTTTTTGGGATGTCTTTGTAGAGGTTTTCAAAATGTGTTCTCCAGATGTCGCCATCTTGGATTGGTAATGCTTGCAATTGTGTTGTACTCAGGTTATTCCACATTTCCCAGAATTGTTTTGGATTGGTGGAGTTTTCAATTTCTTCGAGTATTTTGTGGGTATAGTTTTGTGTTTTGTTCCTAATGGTGTGTTTATATCTTTTGAGGGTTTAATTGTATCTAGTACGTAGGTCCGGATTGTTTGGTTGCCGATGCTTTTGGTTTGATATTTTTCTCAGGTCTTTTCTGGCATTTTTGCATTCGTGGTCAAACCATTTCATATTTTTATTTTGTCTTTTTTGATGCTTCCTCTTCTGTTTCACGAGGTCGGCTTTTACAGCTGCCTCATGGAAGATCATGTTTATATCCTCTATGGCCGTGTTTACACCATCTCTGGTGATCTCATATAGATTTTCTTTAAATTTTGAAATTTTACTTGTGAGATCAGGTGAATTTAGTGCTGTGATGAATTTATCTCCACTGTCTGGGGCCCATCTGTATGTCTGGTTTATTTTATGTAGCTTACTGTGTTCCTTTTTTGTGTCTGTAGTTTGGGCAGAAAGTTTAAGGTACACATTTATTTGGTTATGGTCTGAGAGGGGGGATTGCTGCCTGACAGTGAATGCGTTGATATCGCAGGGGTCCAGGTCAGTGATTGTATAGTCCACCACGCTAGACCCAAGAGTTGAGGAGTATGTGAGTCTCCCTAGGGAGTCCCCTCTGAACCTACCATTAACTATGTACAGGCCTAAGGCTCGGCAGAGTTGCACTACCTCCCTACCGCTTTTATTTATTTCACGATCAAGGTTGTTCCGATTTGCGATGGCTGGTGTGACATCTAAAGGGGTCTGGCCAAACACATGGTTGTTTCCCTGTGGGTCTATGAAGTCAGGTTCACAACCGGTCCTTGCATTTAGGTCCCCACATATTATCACCTTTCCTTGGGCCTGGAAATGGCTGATTTCCATGTGGAGAGTATCAAATAACTCCTCTTCGAAATATGGCGAATCTATTGGAGGTATGTAGATCGCACATAAGTAAACATCTTTTTTTGCTATTCCTATATTTTTATCTAGTTTTAGCCATACGTGTGATTTCCCCTGTTTTACCGGTGAGATGTGTTTGTCCAGTTCTCCCTTATACCACACCAATATTCCCCCGGAGGTTCTGCCCTTGCGTGTTTTAGTGTTCTTTACTGAGGGCACAATGATTTCATGGTACATTGGAGGACAGTGGGTCGGCATGTCCTTTTGGCACCATGTTTCTGTTAACACAATTATATCAATGTCTTTTATAGCTTTTAGGAATTCAGGGTCTGTACTCTTCATCCCAAAAGTTGAGGAGCGGAGGCCCTGGATATTCCAGCAGCTTATGTGGAAAGAACGCATTTATATAGTTCAATAAAACGAAATAAAATGGACCTATTTTGTGGGATGAGTGTGGAAACACTATTTTCTATAATGCTAAGTGATGATTTAGTATAAATTTCATGAGGCATGCACATATATCTATCTAATAATAGTAATAATACTGGTAAGATAACAATAATGATAATGATAGATAACAATATTAATAATTTCTCCGGCTTTCTATCAGGCTGTTCAGCATCGTCATGATCTTTCTCAGTTCTTGGTCTACAGTCTGTGGTCTAGAGGGGGGTCTTGGGTCAGGTATAAAAGCACGGTTCTGTTGTCGGTTTTGTAAAGGGGGGTGGGGGACATTGGTGGTCCTGTTTGGGCTCCCAATGGTAGGGGGGGTGGGAGGGCTGCGTCTTTTGGCAGTGTTTATGAGGTTTCTTGCGAAGACCCACATCCGCTGTTTGAGTAGATGTATTTCGTCATAGAGGTCCCTTGTGTTGATGTTTGGATGATGGGCCAGGGAGACGTTGGGGAGGACAGAACATCTCGTGTCGATCTCCCTGTTGGTGTTGTGGATTATATAGGCTGGGGTGTCCTTTCTGGGCAGTAGTGTGGAGATCACGATCCGCGCCTCGGGGAATTCCCTGCTGGCCTTTTCTGCCATCCTGCTCACCGCCCAAGCCGTGCCTTCCTGTAGGGTGCGTAGGTCGTTCGTGCCTGTGTGGATCACAATCCATTTGGGGCTTCCAAGGGATTCTTTGTTCAGGATCTTCATTGCTTGGCCTGTGTTGCTGCACCATTTTTTCAGGACTTGATGGTCTGGGAACAGCCTCTGGGGGTCCAGAAACTTTCCGTTGGAGTCGGTCAGCAGGACCGCCTGAGGGGCTGGTTTTTCAGACTGGGTAACAGTAGTCTGGGTAGGACTCGCCTGGTGGCTGGTTGTTGGCTGGGTTTCTGGGATATGTTGTGTGGCAGGAGCGGGGTTTGGGGCTTTCGGTGTGTCCTCGTTTGGGGGGGTATCTGTCGGTTTTTGTGTTCCTGTGTGTGAGGACTGGGTAGCAGTAGTCTGGGCATGACTCGACTGAGGGCTGGTTGGAGCGGGGTTTGTGGCTTTCGGTGTGTCTTCGTGTGGGGTGGCATCCGGTGGGTTCTGTGTCCTTGTGTGTGTTGTTTTTGTGTCCTCAGGTTTTTGGACCTTAAGAGGTTTGTGTTGCCTGCTGAGCCTTTCTACGGTCTCCTTCATTTTGTTTAGTTGAGTACGGAGTTCTTTGATCTCATTTCTTTGCTCCTCTATGGTCTTTCTCAGCTTGTGGATGGTGGACTCGTGTTCCGTTTTTAGCTGTTTGAATTCCTCCTTCAAATTCTTGGCCAGTGTTTCTCTGTATTCGTTGAGATCAAGTTCTAGTTTGGCCAGATTCTCTTTCATCATTTTGTTTTCGTTGAGAGGTGTGGGGGGGGTGGAGATGGACAGGGAGGTGTTTTCCTCTGCTGGTCTCTCTTCTTCTTCCTCCACTTGGCTCTCCTCATCCTCTGTTCGACTCTCTTTTGCTTCCTGTCCATTGGTCCTCTTTGTGTCTGCCTTAGTTTTCAACTGGGGGAATTCCTTTTCGAAGGTGTCCAGATTTTCCACATTCCCCTGTATCATGATCTTTCTATTTTTGTTGTAGTAGCTTATGGTTAGCAGGGGGTCATCTTTATCTAGGTTTCCATCTTTACATATTTTCAGTCTGCCTCCACTGCCAATACCTTCACTGGAGACGTATGTGTAGTGTTTTTGTAAAATCTCCTTCCAGGAGGTGACGTATTCGGTGTAGAATATGAGGTTGTTCTTCAGCTTAGTCCCTTTGTGTGTGGTATAGTCCACGTAGAGGATTTCTGGTTATTTTTTAGTGTTGTGTACTTGTATTTTTCCTTTGCTTTATTTTTTGTGCATTGCTCAGGATATATCATTTCCCTGCTCATTGTAGTCGTTTGTTTTTTGTCTCAGATAGATAACTTTTTTTTTTTTTTCTCTTTTTTGTGTCGTGTTCCACCTTAGCCCACTTTTAGGTCCAAAATTGGAGTTTTTCAGGGGTTCATCTTTGATATAGCTGCTCTTAAAGGTTTATCTTTCTCTTTTTCTCACAGGCTGTTGGTTCGGGTAGTTTATCGTTTCTCTCGGGTTTCTATTACTTTTCCTCGCGGGTTTGTTGTTCTTTTTTCAGGTTTTTTTTTTCTTCTTTTTTTTTCGAGCTAAATTTAAATAAAATTTAAACTTTTTCCGAACTAACTTTAACTAGAGTTAGTTAAAACTTATTTCTCCGGCTTTTTCTCTCCAGCTGGTGTTTCCTCTCCTCTCTCTCTCTCATGCTCCGTCTCTCTCTCTCTAGGTGCAGTTACCTCTCTTTGCTCCTTTTCTCCTTTCAGCCGTTTCCCTTCGTTCAAATTTCGCGCTCTCAGCTCTCAGCGCTCTCTCCGGGCTTCTGCCCTGGCCCCAGCCCCTCGGCTCGGCTGTGCTGTCCCGGCCCGGTGTTTGTCCGAGTTTCTCCGACCCCGGAGTTTCTCGGGTTTCTCCGACCCCGGAGTTTCTCGGGTTTCAGGCCCTGGGCTTGCTCGCTCTCCAGGCCCGACCCGATCCGGAACCCCTACCTCTCCACTCGCCTCTTTGACTGGCTCGGGCCGCTCCTCCCGGTCTGGGTCAACTCCTGTTGCTGCTCGCTCTCCTTCTCTCCGGTGCCTCGCTCGGCCCGGTTCCTCGGGCCTTTCTCCGGCTTCAGGCTCTGTGCTCCGGTTGCTGCTCCGCAAGTTGACCGCAAGTTTTAAAAGGGATTCAGAAAAGTCTCTCTCTCTATCTCCCCATCTCTCTCTCTCCCCCAGTCTCTCTACTCTTTCTCTCCCCGTCTCTCTCTCTCTCCCCCCAGTCTCTCTCTCTCCTTCCCTCTCTCTCTCGCTCCTTCCCTCTCTCTCTCTGTCTCTCTCCTTCCCTCTCTTGCTCTGTCTCTCTCTCCTTCCCTCTCTCTGTCTCTCTCTCCTTCCCTCTCTCTCTCCTTCCCTCTCTCTCTCTCGTCTCCCCCAGTCTCTCTCTCTCTCTTGCATCACGGGGGGCGTTTCATTCCATGTGTGGGCGGGCCTAATCCTGCAGCCTCCCGAAACGTCGCCACCATTTTTTTAATACCGACAGCGACAGCACCAGCACAACAAACCCCCACAGTGCGGCTCCGGCACAGTATCCTGCTCCCGGCCCGCCGGAGCGGGAGGTGAGTTGGGGTCACTCGGGCCGGGCCTCACATCCGCTCGGCCCGAGACACAGAGCGAGGGAGCGGCAGCGGCCGGCCGTAAACCGCGCGGCCCTGTAAACTGCCGTTTTACATAAAAGCCTTGGCAACGCCAGGCCCCCCCAGCTAGTATATATAAAGCGGTCGATCTGTCTGTCATTCCGTCTGTCTGTCTGTCTGTATTGAATAAACTCGAAAGTTATAGAGCATACCTACACGTGTGTTACATCGAAAGAAAGCTTACGATTCCAGAACCGTCATAAGCGTATTTACGTTTCGGCGAGACAAAAATTACGCCCGCGGTATCCAAAAAACGTTCAACATTCCGCTCATTAGCATCGAGTGACGTCGAGGTCGACCAATCGTACGGTCGAGCGACCCGACGGTCGACCAATCGCTGCGTGGCGGGGGCGCGTTCCTGGCGCTTGCGGGCGGGCCCTCCTAGAGACGAGTGACGGGATGATTGACCAATCCTGCGCTTCGGTGACCTGACGGTCGACCAATCGGTGCGTGTGTGGGCGGGCCGCATCATTCTGAACCGAGGTGAGTCGCCGCCATCTTGATTCCAAACTTTTCATTTCTTTTTCCCGCTTTCTGCGTCTTTAAAAAAAAAGTTGCTTTTAAAACACATATTGTTTTTAAAAAAAGTTAATTACTTTCTAAATCTTTTATCTAATCTCATTAATTTTCCTACCTTTCCCCGTTTTTGCAGCTATGCCTCGAAGCCTGGGCGTCTGTTGCCAGCCATGCTGGACCCTAGGCAATTGTTTTGTGGCAAGCTCCTCCCACCCCTCACCCCCCACCCCCCCGGTGGACCCGATTCCGAACGAGCGGCCAGCCATCTTGGTAAAGGCTGGCTGGGCTCACTGCAACCTCCTCGCGCTTCATTCGGTGGGGGTGGGGGGTGCGGGGCTTGGGAGGGGAGGGGGAGCAGAGGGTGTTACCCCGGCAACCGGGCTCGCCAGCCGCAATCGGCCGCTCAGGCCCAGGCCCGGAGATCGGGAGGCGGAGAGGGGAGGAGGGTTACCAAGGCAACCGGGCCCGGCCAGCCGCAATCGGCCATCTCAGGCCCAGGCCCGGAGATCGGGAGGCGGAGAGGGGAGGAGGGTTACCAAGGCAACCGGGCCCGGCCAGCCGCAATCGGCCATCTCAGGCCTGGTCTCGGGAGGGCGGGGCTCGGGCTCACCGGGGCGCTGCGCTCGGCATGTCAGTGCGTGGGGCGGCACGGAGCTCAGCGGAGCCATCGCCGGCAGTGGGAGAGGGTCTGCTGGCTCCCCCACTCCCTTTCTCCCCCCCTCCTTCCCCCACCTCCTTCACACCTCCCCTCTCCCCCACCCCTCCCCTCTCCCCCACCTCTCCCACACCCCTCCCCTCTCCCCCACCTCTCCCCCACCCCTCCTCTCCCACTCCCTCCTCCCCTCCCTCCTCTCCCACTCCCCCCTCCCCTCCCCTTCACTCCCTCCCCTCCCCCTCCCCTTCCCCCCTCCACTTCCTACCCCCTCCCCTTCCTCCCCCCTCCCCCTTCCCCCCCTCCTTCCCCATCGCTCTCTCTCTTCCCCCAGTCGCTCTCTCTCTTCCCCCCCAGTCGCTCTCCCTCTTCCCCCCCAGTCGCTCTCTCTCTTCGTCCCCAGTCGCTCTCTGTCTTCCCCCCAGTCGCGCTCTCTCTCTCTCTCTTCCAACAACAACATGCCCTCGAAAAAGCCTCGGCACCACCGGGCACTCCAGCTTATATATAATAAAAGGATAGTGGTGTCTGTCTGTCTGTCCGGGCATCACTCAAAAGTTATAGAGCGTACCTACACATACGTTATATCAAAAGAAAGGTTATGATTAGGAGGGTGTGCTAGGCATATTTACTTTTTGGTCAGACAAAAATTGTTCGGACAGTAGACAAAAAACATTAAAAATTCTGCTCATTAGCGGTTGGCCAATCATACGGGGGAAATCCGCTCACTTGCATTGAGTGACGTGAAGGTTGACCAATCCTACGGGGGGAGCGCGCTGCATCACGGGGGGCGTTTCATGGCGTGTGTGGGCGGGCCTAATCTTTCAAACTGCCGTTAATTCGGCCATCTTTACCTCAGCTTTTACTTTTATTCACATTTTAACAGCTGCCACCTTCCTGTTCTATATGGCTTAATGCCAGATCATGTAGTGCAGTTGTCTTCTTAGCTATGGGGTGCTTAAAAACCTGAACTTTAATACAGGGAACTAAGGAAAAGAACAAATTAATTCAGTTTTAAATAGTATTTAGGAACAGTTAGAAATGAAGTGATCCATTTCAAGTATGAAGGAACTCAGTTGTCTTCCAGGGAAGGTCTCCCCACCTTGTGGAGCTGGAGGCCTCAGCCGGGGACTCGGACCTTCCCCCCCTCGGCCCGGTCCTCGGCTCCATTTGCGGCCGGGGACTCAGGCTTTCCCCCTTTCGGCCCGGTCCCGGGACTCGGCTCCTTTTGGGGCCGGGGACTTGGGCTTTCCCCCCTCGGCCCGGTCCCGGGGCTCGGCTCCGTTTGCGCCCGCGGGCCGGGGCCTCGGCCTTTCCCCCCCTCGGCCCGGTCCCGGGGCTCGGCTCCCTTTGCGGCCGCGGGCCGGGGACTCGGCCTTTCCCCCCCTCGCCCCGGTCCCGGGGCTCGGCTCCGTTTGCGGCCGCGGGCCGGGGACTCTGCCTTTCCCCCCCTCGGCCCGGTCCCGGGCTCGGCTCAGTGTCCGGGCCTGAGGCGCTAGGGAGGGAGAGGGGGAGGGAGGGAGAGAGGCAGGGAGAGAATAGGGGGAGAGGGAGAGAGAGGGAGAGGGGAGGGAGGGAGAGAGGGAAAGGGGAGGGAGGGGGGAGAGGGGAGAGACGGGGGCAGGGAGAGAGAGCGGGGGAGGGAGAGAGAGAGGGAGGGGGAGGGAGGGAAAGAGTGAGGGGGTGGGAGAGGGAGGGAGAGCTCGCCTTCTTCCTTCCTTCCTTCCTTCGCAGGGGTCCATCGGGCCAGGCCTGAGGCGCTCCTTCCCCCCCTCTCTCTCCAGGCTAATCCCGAACTAAATCCAGCAGTCTGTCTCTCTCTCTCTCTTCCCCCCCCGTCTCTCTCTCTCTCTTCCCCCCCGTCTCTCTTCTCCCCCCCAGTCTCTCTCTCTCCCCCCAGTCTCTCTCTCTCCCCCCCAGTCTCTCTCTCTCTCACTCCCCCATCTCTCTCTCTTCCCCCGTCTCTCTCTCTCTCTTCCCCACAGTCTCTCTCTCTCTCTTCCCCCCAGTCTCTCTCTCTCTCTTCCCCCCAGTCTCTCTCTCTCTCTCTCTCTTTCCCCAGTCTCTCTCTCCCCCGTCTCTCTCTCTCTCTCTCTTCCCCCAGTCTCTCTCTCTCCCCCCCAGTCTCTCTCTCTCTCTCCCCAGTCTCTCTCTCTCTCCCCCGTCTCTCTCTCTCTCTCTTCCCCCAGTCTCTCTCTCTCTCCCCGTCTCTCTCTCTCT
>NW_028225184.1:12830645-12833145 GCF_052327205.1 Somniosus microcephalus
TCCCTACATCCCTCCCTATCTCTGTAACCTCCTCCAGCCCCTACAACCCTCCGAGATCTCTGCGCTCCTCCAATTCTGCCCTCTTGAGCATCCCCCCGATTTCCATCGCTCCACCATTGGCGGCCGTGCCTTCAGCTGCCTGGGCCCCGAGCTCTGGAACTCCCTCCCTAAACCTCTCCGCCTTTCCCTCCTCCTTTAAGACGCTCCTTAAAACCTCCCTCTTTGACCCAGCTTTTGGTCACCTGTCCTAATATCTCCTGATGTGGCTCCGTGGTCAAATTCTGTTTGATAATCGCTCCTGTGAAGCACCATGGGAGGTTTTACTACATTAAAGGCGCTTTATAAATACAAGTTGTTGTTGTTGTTGGCAGTATGACTTGCAGAGTTCATATGACAATATTGCTAGGTTTAGGGCAAGTCCAGTTGTATAAATTTGGGTCAGTTCAGTAAGGTGTGGAGTACTCAACTAAACTGGTTAATGTGTCTGCCATGGCTCAGTGGGGAGCACCCTCGCCTTGACTCAAAGGTTGTGGGTTCAGTGCACTCGAGCTTGAGCGCCGCACTGTCTGAGGGGCAGTACTGAGGGAGAGCCGCACTGTCGGAGGTGCAGTACTGAGGGAGCGCCGCACTGTCGGAGGGGCAGTACTGAGGGACGCCACGTCGGGGCAGTACTGAGGGAGCGCCGCACTGTCGGAGGGGGCAGTACTGAGGGAGCGCCGCACTGTCGGAGGAGGCAGTACTGAGGGAGTGCCGCACTGTCGGAGGGGCAGTACTGAGGGAGCGCCGCACTGTCGGAGGGTCAGTACTGAGGGAGCGCCGCACTGTCGGAGGGGCAGTACTGAGGGAGTGCCTGCACTGTCGGAGGGGCTGGTACTGAGGGAGCGCCGCACTGTCGGAGGGTCAGTACTGAGGGAGCGCCGCACTGTCGGAGGGGCAGTAATGAGGGAGCGCCGCACTGTCGGAGGGGCGGTACTGAGGGAGCACTGCACTGTCGGAGGGCCGGTACTGAGGGAGCGCCGCACTGTCGGAGGGGCGGTACTGAGGGAGTGCCGCACTGTCGGAGGGGCGGTACTGAGGGAGCGCTGCACTGTCGGAGGGGCAGTACTGAGGGAGCGCCGCACTGTCGGAGGGGCAGTACCTGAGGGAGCGCCGCACTGTCGGAGGGGCGGTATGAGGGAGCGCCGCACTGTCGAGGGGCGGTACTGAGGGAGCGCCGCACTGTCGGAGGGGCAGCACTGAGGGAGCGCCGCACTGTCGGAGGGGCAGGTACTGAGGGAGCGCCGCACCGTCGGAGGGGCAGTACTGAGGGAGCGCCGCACTGTCGGAGGGGCAGTACTGAGGGAGCGCCGCACCATCGGAGGGGCAGTACTGAGGGAGCGCCGCACCGTCGGAGAGGCAGTACTGAGGGAGTGCCGCACTGTCGGAGGGGCGGTACTGAGGGAGCGCCGCACTGTCGGAGGGACAGTACTGAGGGAGCGCCCGCACTGTCGGAGGGGCAGTACTGAGGGAGCGCCGCACTGTCGGAGGGGCAGTACTGAGGGAGCGCCACACTGTCGGAGGGGCGGTACTGAGGGAGCGCCGCACTGTCGGAGGGGCAGTACTGAGGGAGCGCCCGCACTGTCGGAGGAGCAGTACTGAGGGAGCGCCGCACCGTCGGAGGGGCAGTACTGAGGGAGCGCCGCACTGTCGGAGGGGCAGTACTGAGGGAGTGCCGCACTGTCGGAGAGGCAGTACTGAGGGAGTGCCGCACTGTCGGAGAGGCAGTACTGAGGGAGCGCCGCACTGTCGGAGGGGCAGTACTGAGGGAGCGCCGCACTGTCGGACGGGCAGTACTGAGGGAGCGCCGCACTGTCGGAGGGGCGGTACTGAGGGAGCGCCACACTGTCGGAGGGGCAGTACTGAGGGAGCGCCGCACTGTCGGAGGGACAGTACTGATGGACGCCGCACTGTCGGCGGGGCAGTACTGAGGGAGCGCCGCACTGTCGGAGGGGCAGTGCTGAGGGAGCGCCGCACTGTCGGAGGGGCAGTACTGAGGGAGCATTACAACCAAAAAACAGTCACACACATTCACAATTATACACACAAAAACTCACTCACACACATACTCATACACACACACACACACACTCTCACAACTCACTCTCTCACACTCATACACACATACACACTCTCTCTCACACACACATTCATACACTCACACACACACACACTCTCACACTCTCTCACACACACACACACTCTCTCAAACCACACACTCACACACACACACTCACACTCACACTCACGCACACACTCACACAACTCACACACACTCTCGACACACACACTCACTACACACACTCACACACACATTCTCACACACACTCACACACACTCACACACACACTCACTCACACACACACCACACACTCCACTCACACACACTCTCTCACACACTCACACACACACTCACACACTCACACTCACTCACTACAACACCTCACACATACACTCTCACACA
>NW_028225184.1:12840645-12863145 GCF_052327205.1 Somniosus microcephalus
TACTCAGCCGGACCCTGACCAGCCCCAGACCAACACAGCCGTCCAAACACCAATCCGAGTGAACCAAATCATTAAAAAATGCAAAGAAACCTACCTGGAACATTGGAACAAAATAACCGAAAGCCAAAGCAGATTAGAATGTTACCGGGCCCTAAAAAGAGAATATAAACTGGCAGACTACCTCACGACCATCAGAGACACAAAACAGAGACAGACCCTCACCAGGTACAGACTAAGCGACCACCAACTGGAAATTGAAAAAGGCAGATACAAGAAATCCTGGCAGCCTAGAGAGAATAGAATATGCGATCAATGTCTGGCTGGCGAGGTTGAAACAGAAATGCATTTCCTCCTAAAATGCGAAAAATTCAACACATCAAGAAACATATTATTCAACAAGCTAAGCCAAACAACCCCAGATTTCAAGGAATTGGATGATCTGTCAAAATTGAGATTAGTCCTAGGAGAAGGAGACAGACCATACCTTGGGGCCAAATATGTAACAACATGTCACAACCTGAGGACTGTTTAAAATTAAGACTGTTTAAAATTAATATTGAACGTACCAAATGAAGTACAAAGACTGTTTAAAATTAATATTGTTTAAAAGTAATATTGTATGTACCCAACAAATGTCAAATCGATTGACACCTACAGAATGTTGGAAAACTGTACCTTTTTGCTATGTAAGCTTTGGCAATATGGTTCTCTGTAAACTTTCATGCCAATAAAGCATTTTAATTGGAAATAATTGGAATTGGAGAGAGAGACAGAGAGAGACAGAGAGAGAGAGAGACAGAGAGAGAGGGACAGAGAGACAGAGACCCAAAGAAAAACGCCAACAAATGCATGCAGAGCCAAACTAGGCAGATACCCACTGATAATAAACATCCAAAAACGAGCACTAAACTTCCTAAATCACCTCAAATCTAGCTCCCCAGACACCCTTCATTTCAAAGCCTTTCAGACCCAAGAGCTAAACCCAGAAAAGAGTCCCCTGAGTCAGCTGCTACTGAAACTAAGTACTCAGCCGGACCCTGACCAGCCCCAGACCAACACAGCCGTCCAAACACCAATCCGAGTGAACCAAATCATTAAACAATGCAAAGAAACCTACCTGGAACATTGGAACAAAATAACCGAAAGCCAAAGCAGATTAGAATGTTACCGGGCCCTAAAAAGAGAATATAAACTGGCAGACTACCTCACGACCATCAGAGACACAAAACAGAGACAGACCCTCACCAGGTATGGACTAAGCGACCACCAACTGGAAATTGAAAAAGGCAGATACAAGAAATCCTGGCAGCCTAGAGAGAATAGAATATGCGATCAATGTCTGGCCGGCGAGGTTGAAACAGAAATGCATTTCCTCCTAAAATGCGAAAAATTCAACACATCAAGAAACATATTATTCAACAAGCTAAGCCAAACAACCCCAGATTTCAAGGAATTGGATGACCTGTCAAAATTGAGATTAGTCCTGGGAGAAGGAGACAGACCATACCTTGGGGCCAAATATGTAACAACATGTCACAACCTGAGGACTGTTTAAAATTAAGACTGTTTAAAATTAATATTGAACGTACCAAATGAAGTACAAAGACTGTTTAAAATTAATATTGTTTAAAAGTAATATTGTATGTACCCAACAAATGTCAAATCGATTGACACCTACAGAATGTTGGAAAACTGTACCTTTTTGCTATGTAAGCTTTGGCAATATGGTTCTCTGTAAACTTTCATGCCAATAAAGCATTTGAATTGGAATTGGAATTGGAGAGAGAGAGAGACAGAGAGAGAGAGAGAGAGAGAGAGAGAGAGAGAGAAAGATAGAGATTGACAGAGAGAGACAGAGCTGGAGAGTGACGGGGATATTTGGAGTCTCAGTTTTGTGTTGAGTGAGTTCCAGGAAATCTCAGACTGACACTTGTACAAGAGCTGGGAATAGTCCTCGAGCACTCCTGCCAGACAATGCTTCAGGTGCGCCATCTCTCCAGGCGAGGTAGACCTACCCCACTTCACATCCTCCACGCCCAGCCCAGAGACTCAGCGTCCTGGCGGAAGGGAGCGGGAGGGATGGGCAATGGGCAGCACTGCGATTGGCCACTTCCAGTCCAAGAACCCTTTTGGTGAGGCAAGTGATATAGAACGAGGGGATGCAGTTATCCGGCCAATCAGCTGTACCTAAATCCCAGACCGTGACATGAAACTCTGGCTTCACATTCGATACGCCCGATTAAATATAGATCAGGAAGGATTAAATTACAGCCAGCCATCCATTCCGCGATTTCGCAGAGCCAAAAACGACAGATTTTCACTTGACTCCACCTACATACGCCTGGGAGACCTCGACCCGAATTCAGTAACCCATTCACTCCCTTCACGGTTTAACAGTCCCCTTACAATTGACCCAAACCCCTTCCCATTCACTCCCACTGTACACAATCCCAATGGGACCCAGCCCTTCCCATTCACTCCCACTGTACACAATCCCAATGGATCCAAACCCCTTCCCATTCACTCCCACTGTACACAATCCCAATGGACCCAGCCCTTCCCATTCACTCCCCCTGTACACAATCCCAATGGACCCAAACCCCTTCCCATTCACTCCCACTGTACACAATCCCAATGGACCCAAACCCCTTCCCATTCACTCCCACTGTACACAATCCCAATGGACCCAAACCCCTTCCCATTCACTCCCACTGTACACAATCCCAATGGACCCAAACCCCTTCCCATTCACTCCCGCCGTACACAATCCCAATGGACCCAAACCCCTTCCCATTCACTCCCACTGTACGCAATCCCTATGGACCCAAACCCCTTCCCATTCACTCCCACTGTACGCAATCCCAATGGACCCAAACCCCTTCCCATTCACTCCCACTGTACACAATCCCAATGGACCCAAACCCCTTCCCATTCACTCCCACTGTACACAATCCCAATGGACCCAAACCCCTTCCCATTCACTCCCACTGTACACAATCCCAATGGACCCAAACCCCTTCCCATTCACTCCCACTGTACACAATCCCAATGGACCCAAACCCCTTCCCATTCACTCCCACTGTACACAATCCCAATGGACCAAACCCCTTCCCATTCACTCCCACTGTACACAATCCCAATGGGACCCAAACCCCTTCCCATTCACTCCCACTGTACACAATCCCAATCGACCCAAACCCCTTCCCATTCACTCCCACTGTACACAATCCCAATGGACCCAAACCCCTTACCATTCACTCCCACTGTACACAATCCCAATGGACCCAAACCCCTTCCCATTCACTCCCACTGTACACAATCCCAATGGACCCAAACCCCTTCCCATTCACTCCCACTGTACACAATCCCAATGGACCCAAACCCCTTCCCATTCACTCCCACTGTACACAATCCCAATGGGACCCAAACCCCTTCCCATTCACTCCCACTGTACACAATCCCAATGGACCCAAACCCCTTCCCATTCACTCCCACTGTACACAATCCCAATGGGACACAAACCGCTTCCCATTCACTCCCACTGTACACAATCCCAATGGGACCCAAACCCCTTCCCATTCACTCCCACTGTACACAATCTCAATGGACCCAAACCACTTCCCATTCACTCCCACTGTACACAATCCCAATGGACCCAAACCCCTTCCCATTCACTCCCACTGTACACAATCCCAATGGACCCAAACCCCTTCCCATTCACTCCCACTGTACACAATCCCAATGGACACAAACCCCTTCCCATTCACTCCCACTGTACACAATCCCAATGGACCCAAACCCCTTCCCATTCACTCCCACTGTACACAATCCCAATGGGACCCAAACCCCTTCCCATTCACTCCCACTGTACACAATCTCAATGGACCCAAACCCCTTCCCATTCACTCCCACTGTACACAATCCCAATGGGACCCAAACCCCTTCCCATTCACTCCCACTGTACACAATCTCAATGGACCCAAACCCCTTCCCATTCACTCCCACTGTACACAATCCCAATGGACCCAAACCCCTTCCCATTCACTCCCACTGTACACAATCCCAATGGTCCTAATACCCTTCCCATTCACTCCCACTGTACACAATCCCAATGGACCCAGACCCCTTCCCATTCACTCCCACTGTACACAATCCCAATGGGCCCAAACCCCTTCCCATTCACTCCCACTGTACACAATCCCAATGGACCCAAGCCCCTTCCCATTCACTCCCACTGTACACAATCCCAATGGAACAAATCCCTTCCCATTCTCTCCCACTGTACACAATCCCAATGGACCCAAACAGCTTCCCATTCACTCCCACTGTACACAATCCCAATGGACCCAAACTCTTTCCCATTCACTCCCACTGTACACAATCCCAATGGACCTAAACCCCTTCCCATTCACTCCGACTGTACACAATCCCAATGGGACCCATACCGCTTCGCATTCACTCCCACTGTGCATGATCCAAGGGATGTCGGGGGGTTGTAGGGGCTGGAGGAGGTTGCAGAGTTAGTGAGGGGTGTAGGGGCTGGAGGAGGTTACGGAGATAGGGAGGGGTGTAGGGGCTGGAGCAGGTTACAGAGATAGGGAGGGGTGTAGGGGCTGGAGGAGGTTACAGAGATAGGGAGGGGTGTAAGGGGCAGGAGGAGGTTACAGAGATAGGGAGGGTTGTAGGGGCTGGAGGAGGTTACAGAGATAGGGAGAGCTGTAGGAGCTGGAACAGGTTACAGAGATAGGGAGGGTTGGAGGGGCTGGAGGAGGTTACAGAGATAGGGAGGATTGTAGGGTGTGGAGGAGGTTACAGAGATAGGGAGGGTTGAAGGGGCTGGATGAGGTTACAGAGATAGGGAGTGTTGTAGGGGCTGGAGGAGGTTACAGAGATAGGGAGGGGTGGAGGGGCAGTAGGAGGTTACAGATACAGGGAGGGTTGTAGGGCTGGTGGAGGTTACAGAGATAGGGAGGGGTGTAGGGGCTGGAGGAGGTTACATAGATAGGGAGGGTTGTAGGGGCTGGAGGAGGTTACAGAGATAGGGAGGGGTGTGGGGCTGGAGGAGGTTGCAGAGATAGGGAGGGTTGTAGGGGCTGGAGGAGGTTACAGAGATAGGGAGTGCTGTAGGGCTGGAGGAGGTTGCAGAGATAGGGAGGGTTGTAGGGGCTGGAGGAGGTTACAGAGATAGGGAGGGGTGTAGGGACTGGAGGAGGTTATAGAGATAGGGAGGGTTGTAGGGCTGGAGGAGGGTACAGAGATAGGGAGGGGTGTAGGGGCTGGAGGAGGTTACATAGATAGGGAGGGTTGTAGGGGCTGGAGGAGGTTACATAGATAGGGAGGATTGCAGGGGCTGGAGGAGGTTACATAGATAGGGAGGGGTGTGGGGGCTGGAGGAGGTTACAGAGATAGGGAGGGTTGTAGGGCTGGAGGAGGTTACAGAGATAAGGAGGGCTGTAGGAGCTGGAAGAGGTTACGGAGATAGGGAGGGTTGTAGGGCTGGAGGAGGTTACCGAGATAGGGAGGGGTGTAGGGGCTGGAGGAGGTTACACAGATGGGGGCTTGTAGGGGCTGGAGGATGTTACAGACATAGGAAGGGCTGTCGGGGCTGGAAGAGGTTACAGAAATAGGGAGGGGTGTAGGGGCTGGAGGAGGTTACAGAGACAGGGAGGGGTGTAGGGCTGGAGGAGCTTACAGTGATAGGTAGGGTTGTAGGGGTTGGAGGAGGTTACAGAGATAGGGAGGGGTGTATGGCTGGGGGAGGTCACAGAGATAGGGAGGGATGTAGGGTCTGGAGGAGGTTACAGAGATAGGGAGGGGTGTAGGGTCTGGAGGAAGTTACAGAGATAGGGAGGGGAGTAGGGCCCAGAGGAGGTGACAGAGAGAGGGAGGGGTGTAGGGGCTGGAGGAGGTTACAGTGATAGGGAGGGTTGTAGGGGCTGGAGGAGGTTAAAGAGATAGGGAGGGGTTGTACGGGCTGGAGGAGGTTACAGAGATAGGGAGGGTTGTAGGGGCAAGAGGAGGTTACAGAGATCGGCAGGGGTGTAGGGGCTGGAGGAGGTTACAGAGATAGGGAGGGTTCTAGGGGCTGGAGGAGGTTACAGAGAGAGGGAGGGGTGTAGGGGCTGGAGGAGGTTACAGAGGTCGGGAGGGGTGTAGGGGCTGGAGGAGGTTACAGAGATAGGGAGGGGTGTAGGGGCTGGAGGCGGTTACAGAGATAGGGAGGGGAGTAGGGGCTGGAGGAGGTTACAGAGATGGGGAGGGTTGTAGGGGCTGGAGGAGGTTACAGAGATAGGGAGGGGTGTAGGGGCTGGAGGCGGTTACAGAGATAGGGAGGGGAGTAGTGCCTGGAGGAGGTTACAGAGATAGGGAGGGGTGCAGGGGCTGGAGGAGGTTCCAGAGATAGGGAGGGGTGTAGGGGCTGGAGGAGGTTACAGAGATAGGGAGGGGTGTAGGGCCTGGAGGAGGTTACAGAGATAGGGAGGGGTTGTAGGGGCTGGAGGAGGTTAGCGAGATAGGGAGGGTTGTAGGGGCTGGAGGAGGTTACAGAGATAGGGAGGGGTGTAGGGGCTGGAGGCGGTTACAGAGATAGGGAGGGGTGTAGGGGCTGGAGGAGGTTACAGAGATAGGGAGGGGTGTAGGGGCTGGAGGCGGTTACTGAGATAGGGAGGGTTGTAGGGGCTGGAGGCGGTTACAGAGATAGGGAGTGGTGTAGGGGCTGGAGGTGGTTACAGAGATAGGGAGGGGTGTAGGGGCTGGAGGAGGTTACAGAGATAGGGAGGGGTGTAGGGGCTGGAGGAGGTTACAGAGATAGGGAGGGTTGTAGGGTCTGGAGGAAGTTACAGAGATAGGGAGTGTTGTAGGGGCTGGAGGCGGTTAAAGAGGTAGGGAGGGGTGCAGGGGCTGGAGGTGGTTACAGAGATAGGAAGGGGTGTAGGGGTTGGAGGAGGTTACAGAGATAGGGAGGGTTGTAGGGGCTGGAGGAGGCTAAAGAGATAGGGAGGGTTGTGGGGCTGGAGGAGTTTACAGCGATAGGGAGGGTTTTAGGGGCTGGAGGAGGTTACAGAGATAGGGAGGGGTGTAGGGGCTGGAGGAGGTTACAGAGATAGGGAGGGTTGTAGGGGCTGGAGGAGATTACAGAGATAGGGAGGGTTGCAGGGCTCGAGGAGGTTACACAGATGGGGATTGTAGGGGCTGGAGGAGGTTACAGACATAGGGAGGGGTGTAGTGGCTGGAGGAGGTTACAGAGATAGGGAGGGCTGTAGGGGCTGGAAGAGGTTACAGAGATAGGGAGGGGTGTAGGGGCTGGAGGAGGTTACAGAGACAGGGAGGGGTGTAGGGCCGGAGGAGCTTACAGTGATAGGGAGGGTTGTAGGGGTCGGAGGAGGTTACAGAGATAGGAAGGGGTGTAGGACTGAAGGAGGTTACAGAGATAGGGAGGGTTGTAGGGGCTGGAGGAGGTTACAGAGATAGGGAGGGATGTAGGGGCTGGAGGAGGTTACAGAGATAAGGAGGGTTGCAGGGGCTGCAGGAGGTTACAGAGATAGGGAGGGCTTGTAGGGGCTGGAGGAGGTTACAGAGATAGGGAGGGTTGTAGGGGCTGGAGGAGGTTACAGAGAAAGGCACGGGTGTAGGGGCTGGAGGAGGTTACAGAGATAGGGAGGGTTCTTGGGGCTGGAGGAGGTTACAGAGATAGGGAGGGTTGTAGGGGCTGGAGGAGGTTACAGAGATAGGAAGGGTTGTAGGGGCTGCAGGAGGTTACAGAGATAGGGAGGGATGTAGGGTCTGGAGGAGGTTACAGAGATAGGGAGGGGTGTAGGGTCTGGAGGAAGTTACAGAGATAGGGAGGGGAGTAGGGCCTGGAGGAGGTTACAGAGATAGGGAGGGGTGTAGGGGCTGGAGGAGGTTAGAGAGATAGGGAGGGGTGTAGGGGCTGGAGGAGGTTACAGAGATAAGGAGGGCTGTAGGAGCTGGAAGAGGTGACAGAGATAGGGAGGGTTGTAGGGCTGGAGGAGGTTACCGAGATAGGGAGGGGTTTAGGGGCTGGAGGAGGTAACAGAGTTAGGGAGGGGTGTAAGAGGCAGGAGGAGATTACAGAGATAGCGAGGGTCGTAGGGGCTGGAGGAGGTTACAGCGATAAGGAGGGCCGTAGGATCTGGAAGAGGTTACAGAGATAGGGAGGGTTGTAGGGCTGGAGGAGGTTACAGAG
Organism: Somniosus microcephalus; assembly: GCF_052327205.1. Lineage (NCBI taxonomy): Eukaryota > Metazoa > Chordata > Chondrichthyes > Squaliformes > Somniosidae > Somniosus > Somniosus microcephalus. The sequence goes on from NW_028225184.1 coordinate 12,848,852, forward strand.
ATAGGCAGGGGTGTAGGGGCTGGAGGATGTTACAGAGATAGGGAGGGTTCGAGGGGCTGGAGGAGGTTACAGAGATAGGGAGGGGTGTAGGCTCTGGAGGAAGTTACAGAGATAGGGAGGGGAGTAGGGCCTGGAGGAGGTTACAGAGATAGGGAGGGGTGTAGGGGCTGGAGGAGGTTAGAGAGATAGGGAGGGGTGTAGGGGCTGGAGGAGGTTACAGAGTTAAGGAGGGGTGTAAGGGGCAGGAGGAGGTTACAGAGATAGCGAGGGTCGTAGGGGCTGGAGGAGGTTACAGAGATAAGGAGGGCTGTAGGAGCTGGAAGAGGTTACAGAGATAGGGAGGGTTGTAGGGGCTGGAGGAGTTTACAGAGATAGGGAGGGGTTGTAGGGGCTGGAGGAGGTTACAGAGATAGGGAGGGTTGTAGGGGCTGGAGGAGGTTAGCGAGATAGGGAGGGTTGTAGGGGCTGGAGGAGGTTATGGAGATAGGGAAGGGTGCAGGGGCTGGAGGAGGTTATAGAGATAGGGAGTGTTGTAGGGGCTGGAGGAGGTTACAGAGATAGGGAGGGGTGTAGGGGCTGGAGGCGGTTACAGAGATAGGGAGGGGTGTAGGGGCTGGAGGAGGTTACAGAGATAGGGAGGGGTGTAGTGGCTGGAGGTGGATACAGAGATAGGGAGGGGTGTAGGGGCTGGAGGAGGTAACAGAGATTGGGAGGGGTGTAGGGGCTGGAGGAGGTTACAGAGATAGGGAGTGTTGTCGGGTCTGGAGGAAGTTACATAGATAGGGAGTGTTGTCGGGGCTGGAGGCGGTTACAGAGATAGGGAGGGGTGTAGGGGCTGGAGGTGGTTACAGAGATAGAAAGGGGTGTAGGGGCTGGAGGAGGTTACAGAGTTAGGGAGGGGTGTAAGAGGCAGGAGGAGTTTACAGAGATAGCGAGGGTCGTAGGGGCTGGAGGAGGTTACAGCGATAAGGAGGGCTGTAGGAGCTGGAGGAGGTTACAGAAATAGGGAGGGTTGTAGGGGCTGGAGGAGGTTACAGAGATAGGGAGGGTTGTAGGGGCTGGAGGAGGTTACAGAGATAGGGAGGGTTGTAGGGGCTGGAGGAGGTTACAGAGATAGGGAGGGGTGTAGGGTCTGGAGGAAGTTACAGAGATAGGGAGGGGAGTAGGGCCTGGAGGAGGTTACAGAGAGAGGGAGGGGTGTAGGGGCTGGAGGAGGGTACAGAGATAGGGAGGGTTGTAGGGGCTGGAGGAGGTTACAGAGATAGGGAGGGGTTGTACGGGCTGGAGGAGGTTACCGAGATAGGGAGGGTTGTAGGGGCTGGAGGAGTTTACAGAGATAGGCAGGGGTGTAGGGGCTGGAGGAGGTTACAGAGATAGGGAGGGTTGTAGGGGCTGGAGGAGGTTACAGAGATAGGAAGAGTTGTAGGGGCTGGAGGAGGTTAGCGAGATAGGAAGGGTTGTAGGGGCTGGAGGAGGTTACAGAGATAGGGAGGGGTGTAGGGTCTGGAGGAATTTACAGAGATAGGGAGGGGAGTAGGGCCTGGAGGAAGTTACAGAGATAGGGAGGGTTGTAGGGGCTGGAGGAGGTTACAGAGATAGGGAGGGGAGTAGTGCCTGGAGGAAGTTACAGAGATAGGGAGGGTTGTAGGGGCTGGAGGAGGTTACAGAGATAGGGAGGGGTTGTACGGGCTGGAGGAGGTTACCGAGATAGGGAGGGTTGTCGGGGCTGGAGGAGTTTACAGAGATAGGCAGGGGTGTAGGGGCTGGAGGAGGTTACAGAGATAGGGAGTGGTTGTAGGGGCTGGAGGAGCTTAGCGAGATAGGAAGGGTTGTAGAGGCTGGAGGAGGTTACAGAGATAGGGAGGGGTGTAGGGGCTGGAGGCGGTTACAGAGATAGGGAGGGGTGTAGGGGCTGGAGGAGGTTACAGAGATAGGGAGGGGTGTAAGGGCTGGAGGCGGTTACTGAGATAGCGAGGGTTGTAGGGGCTGGAGGCGGTTACAGAGATAGGGAGTGGTGTAGGGGCTGGAGGTGGTTACAGAGATAGGGAGGGGTGTAGGGGCTGGAGGAGGTTACAGAGATTGGGAGGGGTGTAGGGGCTGGAGGAGGTTACAGAGATAGGGAGTGTTGTGGGGTCTGGAGGAAGTTACAGAGATAGGGATTGTTGTAGGGGCTGGAGGCGGTTAAAGAGATAGGGAGGGGTGCAGGGGCTGGAGGTGGTTACAGAGATAGGAAGGGGTGTAGGGGCTGGAGGAGGTTACAGAGATAGGGAGGGTTGTAGGGGCTGGAGGAGGTTAAAGAGATAGGGAGGGTTGTGGGGCTGGAGGAGTTTACAGAGATAGGGAGGGTTTTAGGGGCTGGAGGAGGTTACAGAGATAGGGAGGGTTGTGGGGCTGGAGGAGGTTACAGAGATAGGGAGGGGTGTAGGGGCTGGAGGAGATTACAGAGATAGGGAGGGTTGTAGGGACTGGAGGAGATTACAGAGATAGGGAGGGTTGTAGGTGCTGGAGGTGGTTACACAGATGGGGGGTTGCAGGGCTCGAGGCGGTTACACAGATGGGGGGTTGTAGGGGCTGGAGGAGGTTACAGAGATAGGGAGGGGTGTAGGGGCTGGAGGAGGTTACAGAGATAGGGAGGGCTGTAGGGGCTGGAAGAGGTTACAGAGATAGGGAGGGGTGTAGGGGCTGGAGGAGGTTACAGAGACAGGGAGGGGTGTAGGGCTGGAGGAGCTTTCAGTGATAGGGAGGGGTGTAGGGGCTGGAGGAGGTTACAGAGATAGGAAGGGGTGTAGGACTGGAGGAGGTTACAGAGATAGGGAGGGTTGTAGGGGCTGGAGGAGGTTACAGAGATAGGGAGGGATGTAGGGGCTGCAGAAGGTTACAGAGATAGGGAGGGGTTGTAGGGGCTGGAGGAGGTTACAGAGATAGGGAGGGTTGTAGGGGCTGGAGGAGGTTACAGAGAAAGGCAGGGGTGTAGGGGCTGGAGGAGGTTACAGAGATAGGGAGGGTTCTTGGGGCTGGAGGAGGTTACAGAGATAGGGAGGGTTGTAGGGGCTGGAGGAGGTTACAGAGATAGGAAGGGTTGTAGGGGCTGCAGGAGGTTACAGAGATAGGGAGGGGTGTAGGGTCTGGAGGAAGTTACAGAGATAGGGAGGGGAGTAGGGCCTGGAGGAGGTTACAGAGATAGGGAGGGGTGTAGGGGCTGGAGGAGGTTACAGAGTTAGGGCGGGGTGTAAGGGGCAGGAGGAGGTTACAGAGATAGGGAGGGTCGTAGGGGCTGGAGGAGGTTACAGACATAAGGAGGGCTGTAGGAGCTGGAAGAGGTTACAGAGATAGGGAGGTTTGTAGGGCTGGAGGAGGTTACCGAGATAGGCAGGAGTTTAGGGGCTGGAGGAGGTTACAGAGTTAGGGAGGGGTGTAAGAGGCAGGAGGAGGTTACAGAGATAGCAAGGGTCATAGGGGCTGGAGGAGGTTACAGCGATAAGGAGGGCTGTAGGAGCTGGAAGAGGTTACAGAGATAGGTTGGGTTGTAGGGATGGAGGAGGTTACAGAGATAGGCAGGGGTGTAGGGGCTGGAGGAGGTTACAGAGATAGGGAGGGTTCTAGGGGCTGGAGGAGGTTGCAGAGATAGGGAGGGTTGTAGGGGCTGGAGGAGGTTACAGAGATAGGGAGGGGTGTAGGGGCTGGAGGAGGTTACAGAGATAGGGAGGGTTGTAGGGGCTGCAGGAGGTTACAGAGATATGGAGGGATGTAGGGTCTGGAGGAGGTTACAGAGATAGGGAGGGGTGTAGGGTCTGGAGGAAGTTACAGAGATAGGGAGGGGAGTAGGGCCTGGAGGAGGTTACAGAGATAGGCAGGGGTGTGGGGGCTGTAGGAGGTTAGAGATAGGGAGGGGTGTAGGGGCTGGAGGAGGTTACAGAGTTAGGGAGGGGTGTAAGGGGCAGGAGGAGGTTACAGAGATAGTGAGGGTCGTAGGGGCTGGAGGAGGTTACAGAGATAAGGAGGGCTGTAGGAGCTGGAAGAGGTTACAGAGATAGGGAGAGTTGTAGGGCTGGAGGAGGTTACCGAGATAGGGAGTGGTGTAGGGGCTGGAGGAGATTACAGACATAGGGAGGGGTGTAGGGCGGATAAATGGCAGATGCACTATAATGTGGACAAGTGCGAAGTTATCCACCTTGGGTGCAGGAACGGGAGGGCAAATTATTATTTAAATGGCAATAGATTGGGAGAGGGGGAAGTACAGAGAGACCTGGGTGTTCTTGTACACCAGTCACTGAAGGCGAGCATGCAGGTGCAACAGGCGGTCAAGAAGGCAAACGGTATGCTGGCCTTCATAGCAAAAGGGTTAGAATACAGGAACAGGGATACCTTGCTGCAGCTGTACAGGGCACTGGTGAGACCACACCTCGAGTACTGTGTACAGTTTTGGTCGCCTCATCTGAGGAAGGATGTTCTTGCCATGGAGGGGGTGCAGCGGCGATTCACCAGGCTGATACCAGGAATGGCGGGAATGACCTATGAGGAGAGACTATGTAGTTTAGGGATGTACACACTGGAGTTTAGAAGATTGAGAGGGGACCTCATAGAAGTGTATAAAATTCTGACAGGTCTAGACAGACTGGATGCAGAAGGAATGTTTCCCTTGGCGGGTGAGAACAGAACTAGAGGACATAATTTAAGGATAAGGGCTAAACCATTTAGGACAGAGATGAGGGGGAATTTCTTCACTCAGAGAGTGGTGAACCTGTGGAACTCATTGCCACAGAGGGCAGTGTACGCCAGCTCATTAAATATATTTAAGAGGGAATTAGATATATTTCTACGGGCAAAAGGGGTTAAGGGTTACGGAGAGAAGGCGGGGACGGGATACTGAATTAAAGGATCAGCCATGATCTCATCGAATGGCGGAGCAGGCACGAAGGGCCGAATGGCCTACTCCTGCTCCTATCTTCTATGTATCTATGTATCTATGTAGGGCCTGGAGGAGGTTACAAAGATGGGGGGTTGCAGGGCTCGAGGAGGTTACACAGATGGGGGGTTGTTGGGGCTGGAGGAGGTTACAGAGATAGGGAGGGGTGTAGGGGCTGGAGGAGGTTACAGAGATAGGGAGGGTTGTAGGGGCTGGAGGAGGTTACAGAGATAGGGACGGGTTGTAGGGGCTGGAGGAGGTTACAGAGATAGGGAGGGTTGTCGGGGCTGGAGGAGGTTCCAGAGATAGGCAGGTGTGTAGGGGCTGGAGGAGTTTACAGAGATAGGGAGGGTTCTAGGGGCTGGAGGAGGTTACAGAGATAGGGAGGGTTGTAGGGGCAGGAGGAGGTTACAGAGATAGGAAGGGTTGTGGGGGCTGCCGGAGGTTACAGAGATAGGGAGGTATGTAGGGTCTGGAGGAGGTGACAGAGATAGGGAGGGGTGTAGGGTCTGGAGGAAGTTACAGAGATAGGGAGGGGTGTAGGGGCTGGAGGAGGTTACAGAGATTGGGAGGGGTGTAGGGGCTGGAGGAGGTTACAGAGATAGGGAGGGTTGTAGGGTCTGGAGGAAGTTACAGAGATAGGGAGTGTTGTAGGGGCTGGAGGCGGTTACAGAGATACGGAGGGGTGTAGGGGCTGGAGGAGGTTACAGAGATTGGGAGGGGTGTAGGGGCTGGAGGAGGTTACAGAGATAGGGAGGGTTGTAGGGGCTGGAGGAGGTTACAGAGATAGGGAGTGGTGTAGGGGCTGGAGGTGGTTACAGAGATAGGGAGGGGTGTCGGGGCTGGAGGAGGTTACAGAGATTGGGAGGGGTGTAGGGGCTGGAGGAGGTTACAGAGATAGGGAGGGCTGTAGGGGCTGGAGGATGTTACAGAGATAGGGAGGGTTGTAGGGGCTGGAGGAGGTTACAGAGATAGGGAGTGTTGTGGGGCTGGAGGAGTTTACAGAGATAGGGAGGGTTTTAGGGGCTGGAGGAGGTTACAGAGATAGGGAGGGCTGTAGGGGCTGGAAGAGGTTACAGAGATAGGGAGGCGTGTAGGGGCTGGAGGAGGTTACAGAGACAGGGAGGGGTGTAGGGCTGGAGGAGCTTACAGTGATAGTGAGGGTTGTAGGGTTCGGAGGAGGTGACAGAGATAGGAAAGGGTGTCGGGCTGGAGGAGGTTACAGAGATAGGGAGGGTTGTAGAGGCTGGAGGAGGTTACAGAGATAGGGAGGGATGTATGGTCTGGAGGAGGTTACAGAGATAGGGAGGGGTGTAGGGTCTGGAGGAAGTTACAGAGATAGGGAGGGGAGTAGGACCTGGAGGAAGTTACAGAGATAGGGAGGGGAGCAGGACCTGGAGGAGGTTACAGAGAGAGGGAGGGGTGTAGGGGCTGGAGGAGGTTACAGAGAGAGGGAGGGGTGTAGGGGCTGGAGGAGGTTACAGAGATAGGGAGGGTTGTAGGGGCTGCAGGAGGTTACAGAGATAGGGAGGGTTCTAGGGGCTGGAGGAGGTTACAGAGATAGGGAGGGTTGTAGGGGCTGGAGGAGGTTACAGAGATAGGACGGGTTGTAGGGGCTGCAGGAGGTTACAGAGATAGGGAGGGATGTAGGGTCTGGAGGAGGTTAGTGAGATAGGGAGGGGTGTAGGGGCTGGAGGAGGTTACAGAGTTGGGGGGGGTGTAAGGGGCAGGAGGAGGTTACAGAGATAGCTAGGGTCGTAAGGGCTGGAGGAGGTTACAGAGATAAGGAGGGCTGTAGGAGCTGGAAGAGGTTACAGAGATAGGGAGGGTTGTAGGGCTGGAGGAGGTTACCCGGATAGGGAGGGTTGTTGGGCTGGAGGAGGTTACAGAGATAGGAAGGGGTGTAGGGGCTGGAGGAGGTTACAGAGTTAGGGAGGGGTGTAAGAGGCAGGAGGAGGTTACAGAGATAGCGAGGGTCGTAGGGGCTGGAGGAGGTTACAGCGATAAGGAGGGCTGTAGGAGCTGGAACAGGATACAGAGATAGGGAGGGTTGTAGGGTCTGGAGGAAGTTACAGAGATAGGGAGTGTTGTAGGGGCTGGAGGCGGTTACAGAGATAGGGAGGGGTGTAGGGGCTTCAGGAGGTTACAGAGATTGGGAGGGGTGCAGGGGGCTGGAGGTGGTTACAGAGATCGGGAGGGGTGTAGGGTCTGGAGGAGCTTACAGAGATAGGGAGGGGAGTAGGGCCTGGAGGAGGTTACAGAGATCGGGAGGGTTGTAGGGGCTGGAGGAGGTTACAGAGATAGGGAGGGGTTGTAGGGGCTGGAGGAGGTTACAGAGATAGGGAGGGTTGTAGGGGCTGGAGGAGGTTACAGAGATAGGGAGGGTTGTAGGGGCCGGAGGAGGTTACAGAGATAGGGAGGGTTGCAGGGGCTGGAGGAGGTTACAGAGATAGGGAGGGTTGTAGGGGCTGGTGAAGGTTACAGAGACAGGGAGGGGTGTAGGGGCTGGAGGAGGTTACAGAGCTAGGGAGGGTGTAGGGCTGGAGGAGGTTAAAGTGATAGGGAGGGTTGTAGGGGCTGGATGAGATTACAGAGATAGGGAGGGGTGTAGGGGCTGGAGGAGGTTACAGAGATAGGGAGGGGAGTAGGGCCTGGAGGAGGTTACAGAGATAGGGAGGGTTGTAGGGGCTGGAGGAGGTTACAGAGATAGGGAGGGTTTGTAGGGGCTGGAGGAGGTTAAAGAGATAGGGAGTGTTGTAGGGGCTGGAGGAGGTTAGCGAGATAGGGAGGGTTGTTGGGGCTGGAGGAGGTTACAGAGATAGGGAGGGTTGCAGGGGCTGGAGGAGGTTACAGAGATAGGGAGGTTTGTAGGGGCTGGTGAAGGTTACAGAGATAGGGAGGGGTGTAGGGGCTGGAGGAGGTTACAGAGCTAGGGAGGGTGTAGGGCTGGAGGAGGTTACAGAGATAGGGAGGGTTGTAGGGGCTGGAGGAGATTACAGAGATCGGGAGGGGTGTAGGGGCTGGCGGAGGTTACAGAGATAGGGAGGGGTGTAGGGGCTGGAGGAGGTTACAGAGATAGGAAGGGTTGTATGGGCTGGAGGAGGTTACAGGGATAGGGAGGGTTGTAGGGGCTGGAGGAGGTTACCGAGATAGGCAGGGGTGTAGGGGCTGGAGGAGGTTACAGAGATAGGGAGGGGTGTAGGGGCTGGAGGAGGTTACAGAGCTAGGGAGGGTGTAGGGCTGGAGGAGGTTACAGAGATAGGGAGGGTTGTAGGGGCTGGAGGAGATTACAGAGATAGGGAGGGGTGTAGGGGCTGGAGGAGGTTACAGAGATAGGGAGGGGTGTAGGGGCTGGAGGAGGTTACAGAGATAGGAAGGGTTGTATGGGCTGGAGGAGGTTACAGGGATAGGGATGGTTGTAGGGGCTGGAGGAGGTTACAGAGATAGGGAGTGGTGTAGGGGCTGGAGGAGGTTACAGAGATAGGCAGGGGTGTAGGGGCTGGAGGAGGTTACAGAGATAGGGAGGGGTGCAGGGGCTGGAGGAGGTTACAGAGATAGGAAAGGTTGTAGAGGATGGAGGAGGTTACAGCGATAGGGAGGGGTGTAGGGGCTGGAGGAGGTTACAGAGCTAGGGAGGGTTGTAGGGGCTGGAGGAGGTTACAGAAATAGGGAGGGGTGTAGGGATGGAGGAGGTTACAGAGATAGGGAGGTTTGTAGGGGCTGGAGGAGGTTACAGAGATAGGGAGGGTTGTAGGGGCGAGAGGAGGTTACAGAGATAGGGAGGGGTGTTGGGGCTGGAGGAGGTTACAGAGATAGGGAGGATTGTAGGGCTGGAGGAGGTTACAGAGATAGGGACAGTTGTGGGGCTGGAGGAGGTTACAGAGATAGGGAGGATTGCAGGGGCTGGAGGAGGTTACAGAGATAGAGAGGGTTGTAGCGGCTGGAGGAGGTTACAGAGATAGAGAGGGTTGTAGCGGCTGGAGGAGGTTACAGAGATAGGGAGTGTTGTAGGCGCTGGAGGAGGTTACAGAGATAGGGAGGGTTGTAGCGGCTGGAGGAAGTTACAGAGATAGGCAGGGGTGTAGGGGCTGGAGGAGGTTACAGAGATAGGTAGTGTTGCAGGGGCTGGAGGAGGTTACAGAGATAGAGAGGGTTGTAGCAGCTGGTGAAGGTTACAGAGATAGGGAGGGGTGTAGGGGCTGGAGGAGGTTACAGAGATAAGGAGGGCTGTAGGAGCTGGAAGAGGTTACAGAGATAGGGAGGGTTGTAGGGCTGGAGGAGGTTACCCGGATAGGGAGGGTTGTAGGGCTGGAGAAGGTTACAGAGATAGGAAGGGGTGTAGGGGCTGGAGGAGGTTACAGAGTTAGGGAGGGGTGTAAGAGGCAGGAGGAGGTTACAGAGATAGCGAGGGTCGTAGGGGCTGGAGGAGGTTACAGCGATAAGGAGGGCTGTAGGAGCTGGAACAGGTTACAGAGATAGGGAGGGTTGTAGGGTCTGGAGGAAGTTACAGAGATAGGGAGTGTTGTAGGGGCTGGAGGCGGTTACAGAGATAGGGAGGGGTGTAGGGGCTTCAGGAGGTTACAGAGATTGGGAGGTGTGCAGGGGGCTGGAGGAGGTTACAGAGATAGGGAGGGGTGTAGGGGCTGGATGAGGTTACAGAGATAGGGAGGGGTGTAGGGGCTGGAGGTGGTTACAGAGATAGGGAGGGGTGTAGGGTCTGGAGGAGCTTACAGAGATAGGGAGGGTGTAGGGCTGGAGGAGGTTACAGAGATAGGGAGGGTTGTAGGGGCTGGAGGAGATTACAGAGATAGAGAGGGGTGTAGGGGCTGGAGGAGGTTACAGAGATAGGGAGGGGTGTAGGGGCTGGAGGAGGTTACAGAGATAGGAAGGGTTGTATGGGCTGGAGGAGGTTACAGGGATAGGGATGGTTGTAGGGGCTGGAGGAGGTTACAGAGATAGGGAGGGGTGTAGGGGCTGGTGGAGGTTACAGAGATAGGGAGGGGTGTAGGGGCTGGTGGAGGTTACAGAGATAGGGAGGGGTGTAGGGGCTGGAGGAGGTTACAGAGATAGGGAGGGGTGCAGGGGCTGGAGGAGGTTACAGAGATAGGAAGGGTTGTAGAGGATGGAGGAGGTTACAGCGATAGGGAGGGGTGTAGGGGCTGGAGGAGGTTACAGAGATAGGGAGGGTTGTAGGGGCTGGTGAAGGTTACAGAGATAGGGAGGGGTGTAGGGGCTGGAGGAGGTTACAGAGCTCGGGAGGGTGTAGGGCTGGAGGAGGTTACAGAGATAGGAAGGGTTGTAGAGGCTGGAGGAGGTTACAGCGATAGGGAGGGGTGTAGGGGCTGGAGGAGGTTACAGAGATAGGGAGGGGTGTAGGGGCTGGAGGAGGTTACAGAGATAGGGAGGGTTGTAGGGGCTGGTGAAGGTTACAGAGATAGGGAGGGGTGTAGGGGCTGGAGGAGGTTACAGAGATAGAGAGGGTTGTAGCGGCTGGAGGAGGTTACAGAGATAGGGAGTGTTGTCGGGGCTGGAGGAGGTTACAGAGATAGGGAGGGTTGTAGCGGCTGGAGGAAGTTACAGAGATAGGCAGGGGTGTAGGGGCTGGAGGAGGTTACAGAGATAGGGAGTGTTGCAGGGGCTGGAGGAGGTTACAGAGATAGAGAGGGTTGTAGCGGCTGGTGAAGGTTACAGAGATAGGGAGGGGTGTAGGGGCTGGAGGAGGTTACAGAGATAGGGAGGGGTGTTGGGGCTGGAGGAGGTTACAGAGATAGGGAGGGTTGTAGTGGCTGGAGGAGGTTACAGAGATAGGCAGGGGTGTATGGGCTGGAGGAGGTTACAGAGATAGGGAGTGTTGTAAGGGCTGGAGGAGGTTACAGAGATAGGGAGGGGTGTAGGGGCTGGAGGAGGTTACAGAGATAGGGAGGGTTGTGGGGCTGGAGGAGGTTACAGAGATAGGGAGGGGTGTAGGGACTGGAGGAGCTTACAGAGATGGGGAGGGTTGTAGGGGCTGGAGGAGGTTACAGAGATAGGGAGGGTTGTAGGGGCTGGAGGAGGTTACAGAGATAGGGAGGGTTGTAGGGTCTGGAGGAGGTTACAGAGATAGGGAGGGGTGTCGGGCCTGGAGGAGGTTACAGAGATAGGCAGGGTTGCAGGGGCTGGTGGAGGTTACAGAGATAGGGAAGGTTGTGGGGCTGGAGGAGGTTAGGGAGGGAGCGAGGAGGCCATGGAGAGGATTTGAAGACAAGGATGAGAATTTTGAAAGCGAGGCGTTGCTGGCCGGGAGCCAATGTGGGTCAGCGAGCAGAGGGGGTGATGGGTGAACGGGACTCGGAGCGAGTTAGGACCCGCGGGCAGCGGAGTTTCGGATGAACTCACGTTTACGAAGGGTGGACGATGGGAAGCTATCCAGGAGAGCGTTGGAATAGACCTGTCCGGAGGTAACAAAGGAATGAAATACTTGCATGTTCCCTCACTTCCTGTGTAACAAATCCTTACTTACCATTGTAATATTGTTCATACATTTGTTGACAAGCGTTTTTTCTTGAGCGCTTCTTCGGTCCAAATTTACTCTGGGAATATCCCATGTAAACACGTCACGCTATAATTACACCCTCCCACCTGTGGTGGCACTGTAACGCCATAATTCTTTGTGCATCTTCCTGCTCCTCCGTCTGTGTAGCAAGGGGGGATCTCCTGGCCTTCATTCAACTCTATTCTGCTGCCGAAATTTCCCTTAGCTTTGTTTTTTTACCAATAATTCTTTAATCTCTTAAAAAGTTGATGTGTGCTGGAACTTCCTGTCCGCACACTTTGACTTCCTGTTGCCACGTTTGTGCTCCACGTTTTGACTCGACCTTATCTGGAGCGCCGCACTGTCGGAGGGGCAGTACTGAGGGAGCACCGCACTGTCGGAGGGGCAGTACTGAGGGAGCACCGCACTGTCGGAGGGGCACTACTGAGGGAGCGCCGCACTGTCGGAGGGGCAGTACTGAGGGAGCGCCGCACTGTCGGAGGGGCGGTACTGAGGGAGCGCCGCACTGTCGGAGGGGCAGTACTGAGGGAGCGCCGCACTGTCGGAGGGGCAGTACTGAGGGAGCTCCGCACTGTCGGAGGGGCAGTACTGAGGGAGCGCCGCACTGTCGGAGGGGCAGTACTGAGGGAGCACCGCACTGTCGGAGGGGCAGTACTGAGGGAGCGCCGCACTGTCGGAGGGGCACTACTGAGGGAGCGCCGCACTGTCGGAGGGGCAGTACTGAGGGAGCACCGCACTGTCGGAGGGGCAGTACTGAGGGAGCGCTGCACTGTCGGAAGGGCGGTACTGAGGGAGCGCCGCACTGTCGGAGGGGCAGTACTGAGGGAGTGCCGCACAGTCGGAGGGGCAGTACTGAGAAAGCGCCGCACTGTCGGAGGGGCGCTACTGAGGGAGCGCTGCACTGTCGGAAGGGCGGTACTGAGGGAGCGCCGCACTGTCGGAGGGGCAGTACTGAGGGAGTGCCGCACAGTTGGAGGGGCAGCACTGAGGGAGCGCCGCACTGTCGGAGGGACAGTACTGAGGGAGCGCCGCACTGACGGAGGGGCAGTACTGAGGGAGCGCCGCACTGTCGGAGGGGCACTACTGAGGGAGCGCTGCACTGTCGGAAGGGCGGTACTGAGGGAGCGCCGCACTGTTGGAGGGGCAGTACTGAGGGAGTGCCGCACAGTCGGAGGGGCAGTACTGAGAAAGCGCCGCACTGTCGGAGGGGCGATACTGAGGGAGCGCTGCACTGTCGGAAGGGCGGGTACTGAGGGAGCGCCGCACTGTCGGAGGGGCAGTACTGAGGGAGTGCCGCACAGTCGGAGGGGCAGCACTGAGGGAGCGCCGCACTGTCGGAGGGACAGTACTGAGGGAGCGCCGCACTGACGGAGGGGCAGTACTGAGGGAGCGCCGCACTGTCGGAGGGGCAGTACTGATGGAGCGCCGCACTGTCGGAGGGGCAGTACTGAGGGAGCGCCGCACTGTCGGAGGGGCAGTACTGAGGGAGTGCCGCACAGTCGGAGGGGCAGTACTGAGAAAGCGCCGCACTGTCGGAGGGGCGATACTGAGGGAGCGCTGCACTGTCGGAAGGGCGGTACTGAGGGAGCGCCGCACTGTCGGAGGGGCAGTACTGAGGGAGTGCCGCACTGTCGGAGGGGCAGTACTGAGGGAGCACCGCACTGTCGGAGGGGCAGTACTGAGGGAGCGCTGCACTGTTGGAGGGGCAGTACTGAGGGAGCGCCGCACTGTCGGAGGGGCAGTACTGAGGGAGCGCCGCACTGTCGGAGGGGCAGTACTGAGGGAGCACCGCACTGTCGGAGGGGCAGTACTGAGGGAGCGCTGCACTGTCGGAGGGGCAGTACTGAGGGAGCGCTGCACTGTCGGAGAGGCAGTACTGAGGGAGCGCCGCACTGTCGGAGCGGCAGTACTGAGGGAGCGCCGCACTGTTGGAGGGGCAGTACTGAGGGAGCACCGCACTGTTGGAGGGGCAGTACTGAGGGAGTGCCGCACTGTCGGAGGTGCCGTCTTTCAGATGAAACATTAAACCGAGGCCCCCTCCGTCCTCTCAGGTTGATGTGAGATCCCACGGCCATTATTGGAAGAGCAGGGCAGGGAGGTTGAGTTCTCCCCGCTGTCCTGGGCCTCACCAGCATCAAAATTATCTGGTCATTCATCTCATTGCTGTTTCATGGGAGCTTGCTGTGCACAAATTGGTTGGCGCATTTCCTGCGTCATTACTTCCAAGAAAGTATTTCATTGGCGGCGACGTGCTTCGGATTGCCCGCGGCTGCCCGCGATCACGTAGCGTTCGCCCCCCTAGAGGGCGTGACCTTCGCACCCGAGTCACTGCCTTCCCGCAGGTGCCTCTGCTGGTGAGAGAGTGCAATTGCGGCCGTGACACGTTCTCATAGCGGTTTCCGGTGTCAGACTGCGAAGTGGTGGCCGTTGAGGTCAAGGGTGGCACCGTGGGGGTCGAAGGTGGCGCCAGGGCTCGAAGGTGGCGCCGGGGGTCGAAGGTGGCGGCAGGGTGGGGCGGGGAGGGCAGAGAGAGCGAGGTGGGTATTTGGGAGAGACAGGGGTTCAGTTGATGGGGGAGCGATGCTGCCCTGTTTTGGAAGATTGGCTCTGGTTTGAATGGTCGTGGGATTGAGCCCCCATCCTCTGGGCTGAAGCCCCCAGTGCCGTTACTGACACGTGGGAAGGCGAGACAGAGAGAGACAGAGATGGAGAGACAGAGACAGAGAGACTATTATGTCCGTGTATAATTGAGACACGGACTGCAGGAGTTGGTTATAACAGGTCTTTACTGAATGGAGGCAACCTGGAACTACTATGCAAATGTTACTACACAGGCTTATATACAGGGGTGGTCAC
>NW_028225184.1:12865645-12870788 GCF_052327205.1 Somniosus microcephalus
CTCTCCTCTCTCTCACTTACCTCCTTTCCCCCTCTCCTCTCCCTCTCCTCTCTCTCACTTACCTCCCTTCTCCCTCTCCTCTCCCTCCTCTTCGCCTCCCCTGCTTTCCTCAGCCCACTCAATCCTCTCTCTCTCCACCTTCGCTCCTTGCCTCTCCCCAAACTCTCCCCCCTCTCCCTTTATCCTTCACCTACTCTCTCCCTCCTCTCCGCTCTCCCCTCCCCTCCTCCCCAGGCCTCCTCTCCTGTCCCTCACTCTCCTCTGCTTGCTCCCTCTCTCCTCCTCCTCCTCCCCTCGGTGTGATGACCCATGACCCCCCCTTACCCCAGACATCGGAAACCCGGGCGGTGTCCATCGGGAGGGGGAGGGTCACAGCTGACCCTTGATCCTTGACCCCCTCCTTCCCCAGGACACAACGGTCAAGCCCTCGGGAAACGGCCATGGATGACCCGCGACCTCTCCCTCGCCGGGAGGGAGCCGCGGCGGGGGGAACCCCCTCTTCGGAGAGGAGAGGGCCCCCACGCCTGACGCAGGGCACTGAGCCCCACCATGGCGTGCACAGGAAGATCCCAGGCTCCCCTTTCTCTCTCGCTCTCCCTCGTCGAACTGTCGGAGGTGGTGGGCGTTGCGGGGTGGTGGGGGGGGGGGGTAGGGTGGGAAAGGGTGTGAAAGTTTTCCCGGAGACACGCTATCTGGGAGGGGTTTAAATTTAGCCGTGGGCACTGGAAAGCGAGCTGGAGACTGACAGTCAACAGCTGGGCTGGGCTGGGCTGGGCCACCAGGCGCCTAAATATAAACCCGAGGAAATCAGTTCAGCTCAAACGCTGACTTCCTCCCGGCCCCCGCAATGCTCAGACCCCCCGGGGTTAACCCTCCCCGCGACCACTGACCCCGGTGTTAACCCTCTCCCCTCTCCCACGGCCCCCCGGGTTAACCCACAGCCCCCCCTGGGTTAACCCACGCCCCCGGGGTTAACCCTCGCCCCCCTCCCACAGCCCCCCTGGTTCACCCTCGCCCCTTCCCACAGCCCCCCTGGTTCACCCTCGCCCCTTTCCCACGGCCCCCCTGTCTTAACCATCGCCCCCTACCTCACCCCCCTCCCACAGACCCCCGGGGTTAACCCTCCCGCGACCACTGACCCCGGTGTTAACCCTCTCCCTCTCCCACGGCCCCCCGGGTTAACCCACAGACCCCCGGGTTAACCCACGCCCCCTCCCACAGACCCCCCCGGGTTAACCCACGCCCCCTCCCACAGACCCCCCCCCCGGGTTAACCCACGCCCCCCTCCCACAGACCCCCCCCGGGTTAACCCACGCCCCCTCCCACAGACCCCCCCCCCGGGTTAACCCACGCCCCCTCCCACAGACCCCCCCGGGTTAACCCACGCCCCCTCCCACAGACCCCCCCCCGGGTTAACCCACGCCCCCTCCCACAGACCCCCCCCCGGGTTAACCCACGCCCCCTCCCACAGACCCCCCCCCCCGGGTTAACCCACGCCCCCTCCCACAGACCCCCCCCGGGTTAACCCACGCCCCCTCCCACAGACCCCCCCGGGTTAACCCACGCCCCCTCCCACAGACCCCCCCCCCGGGTTAACCCACGCCCCCTCCCACAGACCCCCCCCCAGGTTAAACATCACCCCCTCCCTCGCTCTCTTCCCCAGGTTAAACATCGCCCCCTCCCTCGCTCTCTTCCCCAGGTTAAACATCGCCCCCTCCCTCGCTCTCTTCCCCAGGTTAAACATCGCCCCCTCCCTCGCTCTCTTCCCCAGGTTAAACATCGCCCCCCTCCCTCGCTCTCTTCCCCAGGTTAAACATCGCCCCCATCCTCGCTCTCTTCCCCAGGTTAAACATCGCCCCCTCCCTCGCTCTCTTCCCCAGGTTAAACATCACCCCCTCCCTCGCTCTCTTCCCCAGGTTAAACATCGCCCCCTCCCTCGCTCTCTTCCCCAGGTTAAACATCGCCCCCTCCCTCGCTCTCTTCCCCAGGTTAAACATCGCCCCCCTCCCTCGCTCTCTTCCCCAGGTTAAACATCGCCCCTCCCTCGCTCTCTTCCCCAGGTTAAACATCACCCCCTCCCTCGCTCTCTTCCCCAGGTTAAACATCGCCCCCTCCCTCGCTCTCTTCCCCAGGTTAAACATCGCCCCCCTCCCTCGCTCTCTTCCCCAGGTTAAACATCACCCCCTCCCTCGCTCTCTTCCCCAGGTTAAACATCGCCCCCTCCCTCGCTCTCTTCCCCAGGTTAAACATCGCACCCTCCCTCGCTCTCTTCCCCAGGTTAAACATCGCCCCCTCCCTCGCTCTCTTCCCCAGGTTAAACATCACCCCCTCCCTCGCTCTCTTCCCCAGGTTAAACATCGCCCCCCTCCCTCGCTCTCTTCCCCAGGTTAAACATCGCCCCCTCCCTCGCTCTCTTCCCCAGGTTAAACATCGCCCCCTCCCTCGCTCTCTTCCCCAGGTTAAACATCGCCCCCCTCCCTCGCTCTCTTCCCCAGGTTAAACATCACCCCCTCCCTCGCTCTCTTCCCCAGGTTAAACATCGCCCCCTCCCTCGCTCTCTTCCCCAGGTTAAACATCACCCCCTCCCTCGCTCTCTTCCCCAGGTTAAACATCGCACCCTCCCTCGCTCTCTTCCCCAGGTTAAACATCGCACCCTCCCTCGCTCTCTTCCCCAGGTTAAACATCGCCCCCCTCCTCGCTCTCTTCCCCAGGTTAAACATCGCCCCCCTCCCTCGCTCTCTTCCCCAGGTTAAACATCGCCCCCTCCCTCGCTCTCTTCCCCAGGTTAAACATCGCCCCCCTCCCTCGCTCTCTTCCCCAGGTTAAACATCGCCCCCCTCCCTCGCTCTCTTCCCCAGGTTAAACATCGCCCCCTCCCTCGCTCTCTTCCCCAGGTTAAACATCGCCCCCATCCCTCGCTCTCTTCCCCAGGTTAAACATCGCACCCTCCCTCGCTCTCTTCCCCAGGTTAAACATCGCCCCCCTCCCTCGCTCTCTTCCCCAGTTAAACATCGCCCCCTCCCTCGCTCTCTTCCCCAGGTTAAACATCGCACCCTCCCTCGCTCTCTTCCCCAGGTTAAACATCGCCCCCATCCCTCGCTCTCTTCCCCAGGTTAAACATCGCCCCCTCCCTCGCTCTCTTCCCCAGGTAAACATCGCACCCTCCCTCGCTCTCTTCCCCAGGTTAAACATCGCCCCCTCCCTCGCTCTCTTCCCCAGGTTAAACATCGCCCCCTCCCTCGCTCTCTTCCCCAGGTTAAACATCGCCCCCCTCCCTCGCTCTCTTCCCCAGGTTAAACATCGACCCCTCCCTCGCTCTCTTCCCCAGGTTAAACATCACACCCTCCCTCGCTCTCTTCCCCAGGTTAAACATCGCCCCCCTCCCTCGCTCTCTTCCCCAGGTTAAACATCACACCCTCCCTCGCTCTCTTCCCCAGGTTAAACATCGCCCCCTCCCTCGCTCTCTTCCCCAGGTTAAACATCGCACCCTCCCTCGCTCTCTTCCCCAGGTTAAACATCGCCCCCCTCCCTCGCTCTCTTCCCCAGGTTAAACATCGCACCCTCCCTCGCTCTCTTCCCCAGGTTAAACATCGCCCCCTCCCTCGCTCTCTTCCCCAGGTTAAACATCGCCCCCTCCCTCGCTCTCTTCCCCAGGTTAAACATCGCCCCCTCCCTCGCTCTCTTCCCCAGGTTAAACATCACCCCCTCCCTCGCTCTCTTCCCCAGGTTAAACATCGCACCCTCCCTCGCTCTCTTCCCCAGGTTAAACATCGCCCCCTCCCTCGCTCTCTTCCCCAGGTTAAACATCACCCCCCTCCCTCGCTCTCTTCCCCAGGTTAAACATCGCCCCCCTCCCTCGCTCTCTTCCCCAGGTTAAACATCACCACCCCTCCCTCGCTCTCTTCCCCAGGTTAAACATCGCCCCCTCCCTCGCTCTCTTCCCCAGGTTAAACATCGCACCCTCCCTCGCTCTCTTCCCCAGGTTAAACATCGCCCCTCCCTCGCTCTCTTCCCCAGGTTAAACATCGCCCCCTCCCTCGCTCTCTTCCCCAGGTTAAACATCGCCCCCTCCCTCGCTCTCTTCCCCAGGTTAAACATCGCACCCCTCCCTCGCTCTCTTCCCCAGGTTAAACATCGCCCCCTCCCTCGCTCTCTTCCCCAGGTTAAACATCGCACCCTCCCTCGCTCTCTTCCCCAGGTTAAACATCACCCCCTCCCTCGCTCTCTTCCCCAGGTTAAACATCGCCCCCTCCCTCGCTCTCTTCCCCAGGTTAAACATCGCCCCCTCCCTCGCTCTCTTCCCCAGGTTAAACATCACCCCCTCCCTCGCTCTCTTCCCCCAGGTTAAACATCGCCCCCTTCCCTCGCTCTCTTCCCCAGGTTAAACATCGCCCCCTCCCTCGCTCTCTTCCCCAGGTTAAACATCGCCCCCTCCCCTCGCTCTCTTCCCCAGGTTAAACATCGCCCCCTCCCTCGCTCTCTTCCCCAGGTTAAACATCGCACCCCTCCCTCGCTCTCTTCCCCAGGTTAAACATCGCCCCCTCCCTCGCTCTCTTCCCCAGGTTAAACATCGCCCCCTCCCTCGCTCTCTTCCCCAGGTTAAACATCGCCCCCTCCCTCGCTCTCTTCCCCAGGTTAAACATCGCACCCTCCCTCGCTCTCTTCCCCAGGTTAAACATCGCCCCCTCCCTCGCTCTTCCCCAGGTTAAACATCGCACCCTCCCTCGCTCTCTTCCCAGGTTAAACATCGCCCCCTCCCTCGCTCTCTTCCCCAGGTTAAACATCGCCCCCTCCCTCGCTCTCTTCCCCAGGTTAAACATCGCCCCCTCCCTCGCTCTCTTCCCCAGGTTAAACATCGCCCCCTCCCTCGCTCTCTTCCCCAGGTTAAACATCGCCCCCTCCCTCGCTCTCTTCCCAGGTTAACATCGCCCCCTCCCTCGCTCTCTTCCCCAGGTTAAACATCGCCCCCTCCCTCGCTCTCTTCCCCAGGTTAAACATCGCCCCCTCCCTCGCTCTCTTCCCCCAGGTTAAACATCGCCCCCTCCCTCGCTCTCTTCCCCAGGTTAAACATCGCCCCCTCCCTCGCTCTCTCGTCCCCAGGTTAAACATCGCCCCCTCCCTCGCTCCTCTTCCCCAGGTTAAA
>NW_028225184.1:12876288-12893788 GCF_052327205.1 Somniosus microcephalus
CTCCCGAGCTCTGTAACCTCCTCCAGCCCCTACACCCCTCCCTATCTCTGTAACCTTCACCAGCCCCTACAACCCTCCCTATCTCTGTAACCTCCTCCAGCCCCTACACCCCTCCCTATCGCTGTAACCTCCTCCATCCTCTACAACCCTTCCTATCTCTGTAACCACCTCCAGCCCCTGCACCCCTCCCTATCTCTGTAACCTCCTCCAGCCCCTACACCCCTCCCTATCTCTGTAACCTCCACCAGCCCCTACACCCCTCCCTATCTCTGTAACCTCCACCAGCCCCTACACCCCTCCCTATCTCTGTAACCTCCTCCAGCCCCTACAACCATCCCTATCCCTGTAACCTCCTCCAGCCCATACAACCCTTCCTATCTCTGTAACCTCCTCCAGCCCCGACACCCCTCCCTATCTCTGTAACCTCCTCCAGCCCCTACACCCCTCCCTATCTCTGTAATCTCCTCCAGCCCCTACAACCCTCCCTATCTCTGTAACCTACTCCAGCCCTACACCCTCCCTAGCTCTGTAACCTCCTCCAGCCCCTACAACCCTCCCTATCTCTGTAACCTCCTCCAGCCCCTACACCCCTGCCTATCTCTGTAACCTCCTCCAGCCCCTACAACCCTCCCTATCCCTGTAACCTCCTCCAGCCCATACAACCCTTCCTATCTCTGTAACCTCCTCCAGCCCCTACACCACTCCCTATCTCTGTAACCTCCTCCAGCCCCCACACCCCTCCCTATCTCTGTAATCTCCTCCAGCCCCTACAACCCTCCCTATCTCTGTAACCTCCTCCAGCCCTACACCCTCCCTAGCTCTGTAAACTCCTCCAGCCCCTACACCCCTCCCTATCTCTGTAACCTTCACCAGCCCCTACAACCCTCCCTATCTCTGTAACCTCCTCCAGCCCCTGCAACCCTCCCTATCTCTGTAACCTCCTCCAGCCCCTGCAACCCTCCCTATCTCTGTAACCTCCTCCAGCCCCAACAACCCTCCCTATCTCGCTAACCTCCTCCAGCCCCTACAACACTCCCTATCTCTTTAACCTCCTGCAGCCCCTACAACCCCTCCCTATCTCTGTAACCTCCTCCAGCCCCGACAACCCTCCCTATCTCTGTAACCTCCTCCAGGCCCTACTCCCCTCCCTATCTCTGTAACCTCCTCCAGCCCCTACACCCCTCCCTATCTCTGTAATCTCATCCAGCCCCTACAACCCTCCCTATCACTTTAACCTCCTCCAGCCCTACACCCTCCCTAGCTCTGTAACCTCCTCCAGCCCCTGCACCCCTCCCTATCTCTGTAACCTTCACCAGCCCCTACAACCCTCCCTATCTCTGTAACCTCCTCCAGCCCCTGCAACCCTCCCTATCTCTGTAACCTCCTCCAGCCCCTGCAACCCTCCCTATCTCTGTAACCTCCTCCAGCCCCTACAACCCTCCCTATCTCTGTAACCTCCTCCAGCCCCTACAACCCTCCCTATCTCTGTAAGCTCCACCAGCCCATACAACCCCTCCCTATCTCTGTAACCTCCTCCAGCCCCTACAAACCTCCCGATCTCTGTAACCTCCTCCAGGCCCTACTCCCCTCCCTATCTCTGTAAGCTCCTCCAGACCCTACACCCCTCCCTATCTCTGTAACCACCTCCAGCCCCTACACCCCTCCCTATCTCTGTAACCTCATCCAGCCCCTACACCCCTCCCTATCTCTGTAACCTCCTCCAGCCCCCTGCACCCCTCCCAATCTCTGTAACCTCCTGAAGCCCCTACACCCCTCCCTATCTCTGTAACCGCCTCCAGCCCCTACAACACTGCCTATCTCTGTAACTTCCTCCAGACCCTACAACCCTCCCTATCTCTGTAACCTGTTCCAGCTCCTACAGCCCTCCTTATCGCTGTAACCTCCTCCAGCCCCTACGACCCTCGCTATCTCTGTAACCTCTTCCTGCCTCTTACACCCCTCCCTAACTCTGTAACCTCCTCCAGCCCCTACACCCCTTCCTATCTCTGTAACCTCCTCCAGCCCTACAACCCTCCCTATCCGGGTAACCTCCTCCAGCCCTACAACCCTCCCTATCTCTGTAACCTCTTCCAGCTCCTACAGCCCTCCTTATCTCTGTAACCTCCTCCAGCCCCTACACCCCTCCCTATCTCTGTAACCTTCACCAGCTGCTACAACCCTCTCTATCTCTGTAACCTCCTCCAGCCCCTGCAACACTCCCTATCTCTGTAACCTCCTCCAGCCCCGACACCCCTGCCTATCTCTGTAACTTCCTCCAGCCGCTACAACCCTCCCTATCTCTGTAACCTCCTCCAGCGCCTACAACACTCCCTATCTCTGTAACCTCCTCCAGCCGCTACAACCCTCTCTATCTCTGTAACCTCCTCCAGCCCCTGCAATCCTCCCTATCTCTGTAACCTCCTCCAGCCCCACAACTGTCCCTATCTCTGTAACCTCCTCCAGCCCTACAATCCTCCCTATCTCTGTAACCTCCTCCAGCCCCAACACCCCTCCCTATCTCTGTAACCTCCTCTCGACCCTACAACCCTCCCTATCTCTGTAACCTCCACCAGCCCCTACAAACCTCCCTATCTCTGTAACCTCCTCCATCCCTACACCCCTCCCTATCTCTGTAACCTCCTCCAGCCCCGACAACCCTCCCTATCTCTGTAACCTCCTCCAGCCCCTACACCCCTCCGTATCGCTGTAACCTCCTCCATCCTCTACAACCTTTCCTATCTCTGTAACCTCCTCCAGCCCCTGCACCCCTCCCTATCTCTGTAACCTTCTCCAGCCCCTACACCCCTGCCTATCTCTGTAACCTCCTCCAGCCCCTACACCACTCCCTATCTCTGTAACCTCCTCCAGCCCCTACAACCATCCCTATCCCTGTAACCTCCTCCAGCCCATACAACCCTTCCTATCTCTGTAATCTCCTCCAGCCCCTACAACCCTCCCTATCTCTGTAACCTCCTCCAGCCCGACACCCTCCCTAGCTCTGTAACCTCCTCCAGCCCCTACACCCCTCCCTATCTCTGTAACCTCCTCCAGCCCCTACACCCCTGCCTATCTCTGTAACCTCCTCCAGCCCCTACAACCCTCCCTATCCCTGTAACCTCCTCCAGCCCATACAACCCTTCCTATCTCTGTAACCTCCTCCAGCCCCTACACCCCTCCCTATCTCTGTAACCTCCGCCAGCCCCTACACCCCTCCCTATCTCTGTAACCTCCGCCAGCCCCTACACCCCTCCCTATCTCTGTAATCTCCTCCAGCCCCGACAACCCTCCCTATCTCTGTAACCTCCTCCAGCCCTACACCCTCCCTAGCTCTGTAACCTCCTCCAGCCCCGACACCGCTCCCTATCTCTGTAACCTTCACCAGCCCCTACAAACCTCCCTATCTCTGTAACCTCCTCCAGCCCCTGCAACCCTCCCTATCTCTGTAACCTCCTCCAGCCCCAACAACCCTCCCTATCTCGCTAACCTCCTCCAGCCCCTACAACACTCCCTATCTCTTTAACCTCCTCCAGCCCCTACAACCCCTCCCTATCTCTGTAACCTCCTCCAGCCCCTACAACCCTCCCTATCTCTGTAACCTCCTCCAGGCCCTACTCCCCTCCCTATCTCTGTAACCTCCTCCAGCCCCTACACCCCTCCCTATCTCTGTAATCTCATCCAGCCCCTACAACCCTCCCTATCACTTTAACCTCCTCCAGCCCTACACCCTCCCTAGCTCTGTAACCTCCTCCAGCCCCTACACCCCTCCCTATCTCTGTAACCTTCACCAGCCCCTACAACCATCCCTATCTCTGTAACCTCCTCCAGCCCCTACAACCCTCCCTATCTCTGTAACCTCCTCCAGCCCCTACAACCCCTCCCTATCTCTGTAACCTCCTCCAGCCCCTACAACCCTCCCGATCTCTGTAACCTCCTCCAGGCCCTACTCCCCTCCCTATCTCTGTAAGCTCCTCCAGACCCTACACCCCTCCCGATCTCTGTAACCACCTCCAGCCCCTACACCCCTCCCTATCTCTGTAACCTCATCCAGCCCCGACACCCCTCCCTATCTCTGTAACCTCCTCCAGCCCCCTGCACCCCTCCCAATCTCTGTAACCTCCTGAAGCCCCTACACCCCTCCCTATCTCTGTAACCGCCTCCAGCCCCAACACTCCCTATCTCTGTAACTTCCTCCAGACCCTACAACCCTCCCTATCTCTGTAACCTGTTCCAGCTCCTACAGCCCTCCTTATCGCTGTAACCTCCTCCAGCCCCTACGACCCTCGCTATCTCTGTAACCTCCTCCTGCCTCTTACACCCCTCCCTAACTCTGTAACCTCCTCCAGCCCCTACACCCCTTCCTATCTCTGTAACCTCCTCCAGGCCTACAACCCTCCCTATCCGGGTAACCTCCTCCAGCCCTACAACCCTCCCTATCTCTGTAACCTCTTCCAGCTCCTACAGCCCTCCTTATGTCTGTAACCTCCTCCAGCCCTTACGACGCTAGCTATCTCTGTAACCTCCTCCTGCCCCTTACACCCCCCCCAACTCTGTAACCTCCTCCAGCCCCTACACCCCTCCTTATCTCACTAACCTCCTCCAGACCCTACATCCCTCCCTATCTCTGTAACCTCCTGCAGCCCCTACAACCCGTCCTATCTCTGTAACCTCCTCCAGCCCCTACAACCCTCCCTATCTCTGTAACCTCCTCCAGCCCCTAGAACCCTCCCTATCTCTGTAACGTCCTCCAGCCCCTACACCCCTGCCTATCTCTGTAACCTCCTCCAGCCCCAACAACCCCTCCCTATCTCTGTAACCTCCTGCAGCCCCTACAACCCTCCCTATCTCTGTAACCTCCTCCAGCCACTACACCCCTCCCTCTCTCTGTAACCTCCTCCAGCCCCTACACCCCTCCCTCTCTCTGTAACCTCCTCCAGGTCCTACTCCCCTCCCTATTTCTGTAACTTCCTCCAGGTCCTACTCCCCTCCCTATCTCTGTAACTTCCTCCAGACCCTACACCCCTCCCTATCTCTGTAACCTCCTCCAGACCATACATCCCTCCCTATCTCTGTAACCTCCTCCAGCCTCTACAACCCTCCCTATCTCTGTAACCTCCTCCAGCCCGACACCCTTTCCTATCTCTGTAACCTCCTCCGAACGCTACATCCCTCCCATTCACTGTAAGCCCCTCCAGCCCTACACCCCTCCCTGTCTCTGTAACCTCCTCCAGCCCCTACACCCCTCCCTATCTCTGTAACCTCTTCCAGCCCCTACAGCCCTCCCTATCTCTGTAACCTCCTCCAGCCCCTACACCCCTCCCTATCTCTGTAACCTCCTCCAGCCCCTACAACCCCCCATCTGTGTAACCTCCTCGAGCCCTGCAACCCCCCATCTGTGTAACCACCTCCAGCATCTACAACCCTCCCTATCTGTGTAATCTCCTCCAGCCCCTACAACCCTCCCTGTCTCTGTAACCTCCTCCAGCCCCTACACCCTCCCTATCTCTGTAACCTCCTCCAGCCCCACAACCCTCCCTATCTCTGTAACCTCCTCCAGCCCCTAAAACCCTCCCTATCTCTGTAAACTCCTCCAGCCCCACAACACTCCCTATCTCTGTAACCTCCTCCAGCCCCTACAACCCTCCCTATCTCTGTAACCTCCTCCAGCCCCTACAGCCCTCCCTATCTCTGTAACCTCCTCCAGCCCCTACACCCCTCCCAATCTCTGTAACCTCCTCCAGCCCCGACACCCCTCCCTATCTCTGTAACCACCTCCAGCCCCTACACCACTCCCTATCTCTGTAACCTCCTCCAGCCCCTACAACCCTCCCTATCTCTGTAACCTCCTCCAGCCCCTACACCCCTCCCAATCTCTGTAACCTCCTCCAGCCCCTACACCCCTCCCTATCTCTGTAACCGCCTCCAGCCCCTACAACACTCCCTATCTCTGTAACTTCCTCCAGACCCTACAACCCTCCCTATCTCTGTAACCTCCTCCAGCCCATACACCCCTCCCAATCTCTGTAACCTCCTCCAGCCCCTACACCCCTCCCTATCTCTGTAACTTCCTCCAGACCCTACACCCCTCCCTATCTCTGTCACCTCCTCCAGACCCTACATACCTCCCTATCTCTGTAACCTCCGGCAGCCCCACAACCCTTCATATCTCTGTCACCTCCTCCTGCCCCTACAACCCTCCCTATCTCTGTAACCTCCTCCAGCCCCTACACACCTGCCTATCTCTGTAACCTCCTCCAGCCCCGACAACCCTCCCTATCTCTGTAACCTCCTCCAGCCCCTACAACCCCTACCTATCTCTGTAACCTCCTCCAGCCCCTACAACCCTCCCTATCTCTGTAACCTCCTCCAGCCCCTACACCCCTCCCTATCTCTGTAACCTCCTCCAGCCCCTACAACCCCCCATCTGTGTAACCTCCTCGAGCCCTGCAACCCCCCATCTTTGTAACCTCCTCCAGGCCCTACACCCCTCCCTATGTCTGTAATCTCCTCCAGCCCCTACACCCCTCCCTATCTCGGTAACCTCCTCCAGCCCTACAACCCTCCTTTTCTCTGTAACCTCTTCCAGCTCCTACAGCCCTCCTTATCGCTGTAACCTCCTCCAGCCCCTACGACCCTCGCTATCTCTGTAACCTCCTCCTGCCTCTTACACCCCTCCCTAACTCTGTAACCTCCTCCAGCCACTAAACCCCTCCCTATCTCGGTAACCTCCTCCAGCCCTACAACTCTCCCTATCTCTGTAACCTCTTCCAGCTCCTACAGCCCTCCTTATCTCTGTAACCTCCTCCAGCCCCTACGACCCTCACTATCTCTGTAACCTCCTCCTGCCCCTTACACCCCTCCCTAACTCTGTAACCTCCTCCAGCCCCTACACCCCTCCCTATCTCTAACCTCCTACAGCCCCTACACCCCTGCCTATCTCTGTAAACTCCTCCAGGCCCTACTCCCCTCCCTATCACTGTAACTTCCTCCAGACCCTACACCCCTCCCTATCTCTGTAACCTCCTCCAGACCCTACATCCCTCCATATCTCTGTAACCTCCTGCAGCCCCTACAACCCTCCCTATCTCTGTAACCTCCTCCAGCCCCTACACCCCTCCCTATCTCTGTAACCTCCTCCAGCCCCTACAACCCACCCTATCTCTGCAACCTCCTCCAGCCCCTAGAACCCTCCCTATCTCTGTAACCTCCTCCAGCCCCTACACCCCTGCCTATCTCGGTAACCTCCTCCAGCCCTACAAACCTCCCTATCTCTGTAACCTCTTCCAGCTCCTACAGCCCTCCTTATCTCTGTAACCTCCTCCAGCCCCTACGACCCTCCCTATCTCTGTAACCTCCTCCTGCCCCTTACACCCCTCCCTAACTCTGTAACCTCCTCCAGCCCCTACACCCCTCCCTATCTCTCTAACCTCCTCCAGCCCCTACACCCCTCCCTATCTCTGTAACCTCCTCCAGGCCCTACTCCCCTCCCTATCTCTGTAACTTCCTCCAGACCCTACACCCCTCCCTATCTCTGTAACCTCCTGCAGCCCCTACAACCCTTCCTATCTCTGTAACCTCCTCCAGCCCCTACAACCCTCCCTATCTCTGTAACCTCCTCCAGCCCCAAGAACCCTCCCTATCTCTGTAACCTCCTCCAGCCCCTACACCCCTGCCTTTCTCTGTAACCTCCTCCAGCCCCTACAACCCTCCCTATCTCTGTAACCTCCTCCAGCCCCTACAACCCCTCCCTATCTCTGTAACCTTCTGCAGCCCCTACATCCCTCCCTATCTCTGTAACCTCCTCCAGCCCCTACAAACCTCCCTATCTCTGTAACCTCCTCCAGTCCTACACCCCTTCCTATCTCTGTAACCTCCTCCGACCCCTACAACCCTCCCTATCACTGTAAGCTCCTCCAGCCCTACACCACTCCCTGTCTCTGTAACCTCCTCCAGCCCCTACACCCCTCCCTATCTCTGTAACCTCTTCCAGCCCCTACAGCCCTCCCTATCTCTGTAACCTCCTCCAGCCCCGACACCCCTCCCTATCTCTGTAACCTCCTCCAGCCCCTACAACCCCCCATCTGTGTAACCGCCTCGAGCCCTGCAACCCCCCATCTGTGTAACCACCTCCAGCACCTACAACCCTCCCTATCTCTGTAATCTCCTCCAGCCCCTACAACCCTCCCTATCTCTGTAATCTCCTCCAGCCCCTACACCCCTCCCTATCTCTGTAACCTCCTCCAGCCCCACAACCCTCCCTATCTCTGTAACCTCCTCCAGCACCTAAAACCCTCCCTATCTCTGTAAACTCCTCCAGCCCCACAACCCTCCCTATCTCTTTAACCTCCTCCAGCCCCTACAACCCTCCCTATCTCTGTAACCTCCTCCAGCCCCTACACCCCTTCCTATCTCTGGAACCACCTCCAGCCCCTGCACCCCTCCCTATCTCTTTAACCGCCTCCAGCCCCTACAACAATCCCTATCTCTGTAACTTCCTCCAGACCCTACAACCCTCCCTATCTCTGTAACCTCCTCCAGCCCCTACACCCCTCCCAATCTCTGTAACCTCCTCCAGCCCCTACACCCCTCCCTATCTGTGTAACCACCTCCAGCCCCTACACCACTCCCTATCTCTGTAACCGCCTCCAGCCCCTACAACCCTCGCTATCTCAGTAACCGCCTCCAGCCCTTACACCCCTCCCTATCTCTGTAACCTCCTCCAGCCCCTACACCCCTCCCTATCTCTGTAACCGCCTCCAGCCCCTACACCCCTCCCTATCTCTGTAACCTCCTCCAGCCTCTACAACCCTTCCTATCTCGCTAACCTCCTCCAGCCCCTACAACCACTCCCTATCTCTGTAACCTCCTCCAGCCCCTACACCCCTCCCTATCTCTGTAACCTCCTCCAGCCCCTACAACCCTTCCTATCTCGCTAACCTCCTCCAGCCCCTACAACCCCTCCCTATCTCTGTAACCTCCTCCAGCCCCTACAACCCTCCCTATCTCTGTAACTTCCTCCAGGCACTACTCCCCTCCCTATCTCTGTAACCTCCTCCAGCCCCTACAACCCTCCCGATCTCTGTAACTTCCTCCAGGCCCTACTCCCCTCCCTATCTCTGTAAATTCCTCCAGACCCTACACCCCTCCCTATCTCTGTAACCTCCTCCAGACCCTACATCCCTCCCTATCTCTGTAACCTCCTCCAGCCCCGACAACCCTTCCTATCTCGCTAACCTCCTCCAGCCCCTACAACTCTTCCTATCTCTGTAACCTCCTCCAGCCCCTACAACCCTCCCTATCTCTGTAACCTCCTCCAGCCCCTACACCCCTGCCTATCTCTGTAAACTCCTCCAGCCCCTACAACCCTCCCTATCTCGGTAACCTCCTCCAGCCCGTACAACCCCTCCCTATCTCTGTAACCTCCTCCAGCCCCTACAACCCTCCCTATCTCTGTAACTTCCTCCAGGCACTACTCCCCTCCCTATCTCTGTAACCTCCTCCAGCCCCTACAACCCTCCCTATCTCTGTAACTTCCTCCAGGCCCTACTCCCCTCCCTATCTCTGTAAATTCCTCCAGACCCTACACCCCTCCCTATCTCTGTAACCTCCTCCAGCCCCTACAACCCTTCCTATCTCGCTAACCTCCTCCAGCCCCGACAACTCTTCCTATCTCTGTAACCTCCTCCAGCCCCTACAACCCTCCCTATCTCTGTAACCTCCTCCAGCCCCTACACCCCTCCCTATCTCTGTAACCTCCTCCAGCCCCTACACCCCTCCCTATCTCTGTAACCTCCTCCAGCCCCTACACACCTGCCTATCTCTATAAACTCCTCCAGCCCCTACAACCCTCCCTATCTCGGTAACCTCCTCCAGCCCATACAACCCCTCCCTATCTCTGTAACCTCCTCCAGCCCCTACAACCCTCCCTATCTCTGTACCCTCCTCCAGCCCCTACACCCCTCCCTATCTCTGTAACCTCCTCCAGCCCCTACAACCCTCCCTATCTCTGTAACCTCCTCCAGCCCCTACAACCCTCCCTATCTCTGTAACCTCCTCCAGCCCCTACAACCCTCCCTATTTCTGTAACCTCCTCCAGCCCCTACACCCCTGCCTATCTCTGTAACCTCCTCCAGGCTCCACACCCCTCCCTATCTCTGTAATCTCCTCCAGCCCCTACACCCCTCCCTATCTCGGTAACCTCCTCCAGCCCTACAACCCTCCCTATCTCTGTAACCTCTTCCAGCTCCTACAGCCCTCCTTATCGCTGTAACCTCCTCCAGCCCCTACGACCCTCGCTATCTCTGTAACCTCCTCCTGCCTCTTACACCCCTCCCTAACTCTGTAACCTCCTCCAGCCCCTACACCCCTTCCTATCTCTGTAACCACCTCCAGCCCCTACACCCCTCCCTATCTCTGTAACCTCCTCCAGCCCCTACACCCCTCCCTATCTCTGTAACCTCCTCCAGCCCCTACAACACTCCCTATCTATGTAACTTCCTCCAGACCCTACAACACTCCCTATCTCTGTAACCTCCTCCAGCCCCTACACCCCTCCCAATCTCTGTTACCTCCTCCAGCCCCTACACCCCTCCCTATCTCTGTATCCACCTCCAGCCACTACACCCCTCCCTATCTCTGTAACCTCCTCCAGCCCCTACACCCCTCCCTATCTCTGTAACCGCCTCCAGCCCCTACACCCCTCCCTATCTCTGTAACCTCCTCCAGCCCCTACAACACTCCCTATCTCTATAACCTCCTCCAGCCCCTACACCCTTCCCTATCTCCGTAACCTCCTCCAGCCCCTACAACCCTCCCTATCTCGCTAACCTCCTCCAGCCCCTACAACCCTCCCTATCTCTGTAACCTCCTCCAGCCCCTACAACCCCTCCCTATCTCTGTAAACTCCTCCAGCCCCTACAACGCTCCCTATCTCTGTAACCTCTTCCAGCTCCTACAGCCCTCCTTATCTCTGTAACCTCCTCCAGCCCCTACAACCCTCGCTATCTCTGTAACCTCCTCCTGCCCCTTACACCCCTCCTTAACTCTGTAACCTCCTCCAGCCCCTACACCCCTCCCTATCTCTCTAACCTCCTCCAGCCCCTACACCCCTCCCTATCTCTGTAACCTCCTCCAGGCCCTACTCCCCTCCCTATCTCTGTAACTTCCTCCAGACCCTACACCCCTCCCTATCTCTGTAACCTCCTCCAGCCCCTCGAACCCTCCCTATCTCTGTAACCTCCTCCAGCCCCTACACCCCTGCCTATCTCTGTAACCTCCTCCAGCCCTACAACCCTCCCTATCTCTGTAAACTCTTCCAGTTCCTACGGCCCTCCTTATCGCTGTAACCTCCTCCAGCCCCTACGACCCTCGCAATCTCTGTAATCTCCTCCTGCCTCTTCCACCCCTCCCTAACTCTGTAACCTCCTCCAGCCCCTAAACCCCTCCCTATCTCGGTAACCTCCTCCAGCCCTACAACCCTCCCTATCTCTGTCACCTCTTCCAGCTCCTACAGCCCTCCTTATCTCTGTAACCTCCTCCAGCCCCTACGACTCTCGCTATCTCTGTAACCTCCTCCTGCCCCTTACACACCTCCCTAACTCTGTAACCTCCTCCAGCCCCTACACCCCTCCCTATCTCTCTAACCTCCTCCAGCCCCTACACCCCTCCCTATCTCTGTAACCTCCTCCAGGCCCTACTCCCCTCCCTATCTCTGTAACTTCCTCCAGACCCAACACCCCTCCCTATCTCTGTAACCTCCTCCAGACCCTACATCCCTCCCTATCTCTGTAACCTCCTGCAGCCCCTACAACCCTTCCTATCTCTGTAACCTCCTCCAGCCCCTACAACCCTCCCTATCTCTGTAACCTCCTCCAGCCCCAAGAACCCTCCCTATCTCTGTAACCTCCTCCAGCCCCTACACCCGTGCCTTTCTCTGTAACCTCCTCCAGCCCCTACAACCCCCCCTATCTCTGTAACCTCCTCCAGCCCCTACAAGCCCTCCCTATCTCTGTAACCTCCTGCAGCCCCTACAACCCTCCTTATCTCTGTAACCTCCTCCAGCCCCTACATCCCTCCCTATCTCTGTAACCTCCTCCAGCCCCTACAACCCTCCCTATCTCTGTAACCTCCTTCAGTCCTACACCCCTTCCTATCTCTGTAACCTCCTCCGACCCCTACAACCCTCCCTATCACTGTAAGCTCCTCCGGCCCTACACCCCTCCCTGTCTCTGTAACCTCCTCCAGCCCCTACACCCCTCCCTATCTCTGTAACCTCTTCCAGCCCCTACAGCCCTCCCTATCTCTGTAACCTCCTCCAGCCACTACACCCCTCCCTATCTCTGTAACCTCCTCCAGCCCCTACAATCCCCATCTGTGTAACCTCCTCGAGCCCTGCAACCCTCCCTATCTCTGTAATCTCCTCCAGCCCCTACAACCCTCCCTATCTCTGTAACCTCCTCCAGCCCCTACACCCCTCCCTATCTCTGTAACCTCCTCCAGCCCCTAAAACCCTCCCTATCGCTGTAAACTCCTCCAGCCCCACAACCCTCCCTATCTCTGTAACCACCTCCAGCCCCTGCACCCCTCCCTATCTCTTTAACCGCCTCCAGCCCCTACAACACTCCCTATCTCTGTAACTTCCTCCAGACCCTACAACCCTCCCTATCTC
This sequence comes from Somniosus microcephalus, assembly GCF_052327205.1. NCBI lineage: Eukaryota > Metazoa > Chordata > Chondrichthyes > Squaliformes > Somniosidae > Somniosus > Somniosus microcephalus. Next base: position 12,888,953 of record NW_028225184.1, read on the forward strand.
TGTAACCTCCTCCAGCCCCTGCACCCCTCCCTATCTCTGTAACCTCCTCCAGCCCCTACACCCCTCCCTATCTCTGTAACCACCTCCAGCCCCTACACCACTCCCTATCTCTGTAACCGCCTCCAGCCCCTACACCCCTGCCGATCTCTGTAACCTCCTCTTGCCCCTACAACCCTCCCTATCTCTGTAACCTCCTCCAGCCCGTACAACCCCTCCCTATCTCTGTAACCTCCTCCAGCCCCTACAACCCTCCCTATCACTGTAACCTCCTCCAGCCCCTACACCCCTCCCTCTCTCTGTCACCTCCTCTAGACCCTACTCCCCTCCCTATCTCTGTAACTTCCTCCAGACCCTACACCCCTCCCTATCTCTGTAACCTCCTCCAGACCCTACATCCCTCCCTATCTCTGTGACCTCCCCCAGCCATACACCCCTCCCTATCTCTGTAACCTCCTCCAACCCCTACAACCCTACCTATCACTGTAAGCTCCTCCAGCCCTACACCCCTCCCTGTCTCTGTAACCTCCTCCAGCCCCTACACCCCTCCCTATCTCTGTAACCTCTTCCAGCCCCTACAGCCCTTCCTATGTCTGTAACATCCTCCAGCCCCTACATGCCCCCATCTGTGTAACCTCCTCCAGGCCCTACACCCCTCCCTATCTCTGTAATCTCCTCCAGCCCCTACACCCCTCCCTATCTCGGTAACCTCCTCCAGCCCCCACACCCCTCCCTATCTATGTAACCTCCTCCAGCCCCTACAATCCTCCCTATCTATGTAACCTCCTCCAGCCCCTACACCCCTCCCTATCTATGTAACCTCCTCCAGCCCCTACAACCCTCCCTATCTATGTAACCTCCTCCAGCCCCTACACCCCTCCCTATCTCTGTACCCTCCTCCAGCCCTACAACCCTCCCTATCTCTATAACCTCCTCCAGCCCCTACAACCCCCCGACATCCCTTGCATCATGCACAGTGGGAGTGAATGCGAAGCGGTATGGGTCCCATTGGGATTGTGTACAGTCGGAGTGAATGGGAAGGGGTTTAGGTCCATTGGGATTGTGTACAGTGGGAGTGAATGGGAAAGAGTTTGGGTCCATTGGGATTGTGTACAGTGGGAGTGAATGGGAAGCTGTTTGGCTCCATTGGGATTGTGTACAGTGGGAGAGAATGGGAAGGGATTCGTTCCATTGGGATTGTGTACAGTGGGAGTGAATGGGAAGGGGTTTGGGTCCATTGGTGTTGTGTACAGTGGGAGTGAATGGGAAGGGGCTTGGGTCCATTGGGATTGTGTACAGTGGGAGTGACTGGGAAGGGGTCTGGGTCCATTGGGATTGTGTACAGTGGGAGTGAATGGGAAGGGTATTAGGACCATTGGGATTGTGTACAGTGGGAGTGAATGGGAAGGGGTTTGGGTCCATTGGGATTGTGTACAGTGGGAGTGAATGGGAAGGGGTTTGGGTCCATTGAGATTGTGTACAGTGGGAGTGAATGGGAAGGGGTTTCGGTCCCATTGGGATTGTGTACAGTGGGAGTGAATGGGAAGGGGTTTGGGTCCATTGAGATTGTGTACAGTGGGAGTGAATGGGAAGGGGTTTGGGTCCCATTGGGATTGTGTACAGTGGGAGTGAATGGGAAGGGGTTTGGGTCCATTGGGATTGTGTAAAGTGGGAGTGAATGGGAAGGGGTTTGTGTCCATTGGGATTGTGTACAGTGGGAGTGAATGGGAAGGGGTTTGGGTCCATTGGGATTGTGTACAGTGGGAGTGAATGGGAAGGGGTTTGGGTCCATTGGGATTGTGTACAGTGGGAGTGAATGGGAAGGGGTTTGGGTCCATTGAGATTGTGTACAGTGGGAGTGAATGGGAAGGGGTTGGGTCTATTGGGATTGTGTACAGTGGGAGTGAATGGGAAGGGGTTTGGGTCCATTGGGATTGTGTACAGTGGGAGTGAATGGGAAGGGGTTTGGGTCCATTGGGATTGTGTACAGTGGGAGTGAATGGGAAGGGGTTTGGGCCCATTGGGATTGTGTACAGTGGGAGTGAATGGGAAGGGGTTTGGGTCCCATTGGGATTGTGTACAGTGGGAGTGAATGGGAAGGGGTTTGGGTCCATTGGGATTGTGTACAGTGGGAGTGAATGGGAAGGGGTTTGGGTCCATTGGGATTGTGTACAGTGGGAGTGAATGGGAAGGGGTTTGGGTCCATTGGGATTGCGTACAGTGGGAGTGAATGGGAAGGGGTTTGGGTCCATTGGGATTGTGTACGGTGGGAGTGAATGGGAAGGGTTTGGGTCCATTGGGATTGTGTACAGTGGGAGTGAATGGGAAGGGGTTTGGGTCCATTGGGATTGTGTACAGTGGGAGTGAATGGGAAGGGGTTTGGGTCCATTGGGATTGTGTACAATGGGAGTGAATGGGAAGGGCGTTGGGTCCATTGGGATTGTGTACAGTGGGAGTGAATGGGAAGGGGTTTGGGTCCATTGGGATTGTGTACAATGGGAGTGAATGGGAAGGGGGTTGGGTCCATTGGGATTGTGTACAGTGGGAGTGAATGGGAAGGGGTTTGGGTCCATTGGGATTGTGTACAGTGGGAGTGAATGGGAAGGGGGTTGGATCCATTGGGATTGTGTACAGTGGGAGTGAATGGGAAGGGGTTTGGGTCCATTGGGATTGTGTACAGTGGGAGTGAATGGGAAGGGGTTTGGGTCCATTGGGATTGTGTGCAGTGGGAGTGAATGGGAAGGGGTTTGGGTCCATTGGGATTGTGTACGGGGGAGTGAATGGGAAGGGGTTTGGGTCCATTGGGATTGTGTACAGTGGGAGTGAATGGGAAGGGGTTTGGGTCCATTGGGATTGCGTACAGTGGGAGTGAATGGGAAGGGGTTTGGGTCCATTGGGATTGTGTACGGTGGGAGTGAATGGGAAGGGTTTGGGTCCATTGGGATTGTGTACAGTGGGAGTGAATGGGAAGGGGTTTGGGTCCATTGGGATTGTGTACAGTGGGAGTGAATGGGAAGGGGTTTGGGTCCATTGGGATTGTGTACAATGGGAGTGAATGGGAAGGGGGTTGGGTCCATTGGGATTGTGTACAGTGGGAGTGAATGGGAAGGGGTTTGGGTCCCATTGGGATTGTGTACAGTGGGAGTGAATGGGAAGGGGTTTGGGTCCATTGGGATTATGTACAGTGGGAGTGAATGGGAAGGGGTTTGGGTCCATTGGGATTGTGTACAGTGGGAGTGAATGGGAAGGGGGTTGGGTCCATTGGGATTGTGTACAGTGGGAGTGAATGGGAAGGGGTTTGGGTCCATTGGGATTGTGTACAGTGGGAGTGAATGGGAAGGGGTTTGGGTCCGTTGGGATTGTGTACAGTGGGAGTGAATGGGAAGGGGTTTGGGTCCATTGGGATTGTGTACAGTGGGAGTGAATGGGAAGGGGTTTGGGTTCATTGGGATTGTGTACAGTGGGAGTGAATGGGAAGGGGTTTGGGTCCATTGGGATTGTGTACAGTGGGAGTGAATGGGAAGGGGTTTGGGTCCATTGGGATTGTGTACAGTGGGAGTGAATGGGAAGGGGTTTGGGTCCATTGGGATTGTGTGCAGTGGGAGTGAATGGGAAGGGGTTTGGGTCCATTGGGATTGTGTACAGTGGGAGTGAATGGGAAGGGGTTTGGGTCCATTGGGATTGTGTACAGGGGGAGTGAATGGGAAGGGCTGAGTCCCATTGGGTTGTGTACAGTGGGAGTGAATGGGAAGGGGTTTGGGTCAATTGTAAGGGGACTGTTAAACCGTGAAGGGAGTGAATGGGTTACTGAATTCGGGTTGAGGTCTCCCAGGCGTATGTAGGTGGAGTCAAGTGAAAATCTGTCGTTTTTGGCTCTGCGAAATCGCGGAATGGATGGCTGGCTGTAATTTAATCCTTCCTGATCTATATTTAATCGGGCGTATCGAATGTGAAGCCAGGGTTTCATGTCACGGTCTGGGATTTAGGTACAGCTGATTGGCCGGATAACTGCATCCCCTCGTTCTATATCACTTGCCTCACCAAAAGGGTTCTTGGACTGGAAGTGGCCAATCGCAGTGCTGCCCATTGCCCATCCCTCCCGCTCCCTTCCGCCAGGACGCTGAGTCTCTGGGCTGGGCGTGGAGGATGTGAAGTGGGGTAGGTCTACCTCGCCTGGAGAGATGGCGCACCTGAAGCATTGTCTGGCAGGAGTGCTCGAGGACTATTCCCAGCTCTTGTACAAGTGTCAGTCTGAGATTTCCTGGAACTCACTCAACACAAAACTGAGACTCCAAATATCCCCGTCACTCTCCAGCTCTGTCTCTCTCTGTCAATCTCTATCTTTCTCTCTCTCTCTCTCTCTCTCTCTCTCTCTCTGTCTCTCTCTCTCTCCAATTCCAATTCCAATTCAAATGCTTTATTGGCATGAAAGTTTACAGAGAACCATATTGCCAAAGCTTACATAGCAAAAAGGTACAGTTTTCCAACATTCTGTAGGTGTCAATCGATTTGACATTTGTTGGGTACATACAATATTACTTTTAAACAATATTAATTTTAAACAGTCTTTGTACTTCATTTGGTACGTTCAATATTAATTTTAAACAGTCTTAATTTTAAACAGTCCTCAGGTTGTGACATGTTGTTACATATTTGGCCCCAAGGTATGGTCTGTCTCCTTCTCCCAGGACTAATCTCAATTTTGACAGGTCATCCAATTCCTTGAAATCTGGGGTTGTTTGGCTTAGCTTGTTGAATAATATGTTTCTTGATGTGTTGAATTTTTCGCATTTTAGGAGGAAATGCATTTCTGTTTCAACCTCGCCGGCCAGACATTGA
>NW_028225184.1:12901288-12925815 GCF_052327205.1 Somniosus microcephalus
TGCGGTGCTCCCTCAGTACTGCCCCTCCGACAGTGCGGCGCTCCCTCAGTACTGCCCCTCCGACAGTGCGGTGCTCCCTCAGTACTGCCCCTCTGACAGTGCGGCGCTCCCTCAGTACCGCCCCTCCGACAGTGCGGCGCTCCCTCAGTACTGCCCCTCCGACAGTGCGGCGTTCTCTCAGTACTGTCCCTCCGACAGTGCGGCGCTCCCTCAGTACTGCCCCTCCGACAGTGCGGCGCTCCCTCAGTACTGCCCCTCCGACAGTGCGGCGCTCCCTCAGTACTGCCCCTCCGACAGTGTGGCGCTCCCTCAGTACTGCCCCTCCGACAGTGCGGTGCTCCCTCAGTACTGCCCCTCCGACAGTGCGGTGCTCCCTCAGTACTGCCTCTCCGACAGTGCGGCGCTCCCTCAGTACTGCCCCTCCGACAGTGCGGCGCTCCCTCCTTACTGCCCCTCCGACAGTGCGGTGCTCCCTCAGTACTGCCCCTCCGACAGTGCGGCGCTCCCTCAGTACTGCCCCTCCGACAGTGCGGCGCTCCCTCAGTACTGCCCCTCCGACAGTGCGGTGCTCCCTCAGTACTGCCCCTCCGACAGTGCGGCGCTCCCTCAGTACTGCCCCTCCGACAGTGCGGCGCTCCCTCAGTACTGCCCCTCCGACAGTGCGGAGCTCCCTCAGTACTGCCCCTCCGACAGTGCGGTGCTCCCTCAGTACTGCCCCTCCGACAGTGCGGTGCTCCCTCAGTACTGCACCTCCGACAGTGCGGCGCTCCCTCAGTACTGCCCCTCCGACAGTGCGGCGCTCCCTCCTTACTGCCCCTCCGACAGTGCGGTGCTCCCTCAGTACTGCCCCTCCGACAGTGCGGCGCTCCCTCAGTACTGCCCCGCCGACAGTGCGGCGCTCCCTCAGTACTGCCCCTCCGACAGTGCGGTGCTCCCTCAGTACTGCCCCTCCGACAGTGCGGCGCTCCCTCAGTACTGCCCCTCCGACAGTGCGGCGCTCCCTCAGTACTTCCCCTCCGACAGTGCGGCGCTCCCTCAGTACTGCCCCTCCGACAGTGCGGTGCTCCCTCAGTACTGCCCCTCCGACAGTGCGGCGCTCCCTCAGTACTGCCCCTCCGACAGTGCGGTGCTCCCTCAGTACTGCCCCTCCGACAGTGCGGCGCTCCCTCAGTACCGCCCCTCCGACAGTGCGGCGCTCCCTCAGTACTGCCCCTCCGACAGTGCGGCGCTCTCTCAGTACTGTCCCTCCGACAGTGCGGCGCTCCCTCAGTACTGCCCCTCCGACAGTGCGGCGCTCTCTCAGTACTGTCCCTCCGACAGTGCGGCGCTCCCTCAGTACTGCCCCTCCGACAGTGCGGCGCTCCCTCAGTACTGCCCCTCCGACAGTGTGGCGCTCCCTCAGTACTGCCCCTCCGACAGTGCGGCGCTCTCTCAGTACTGTCCCTCCGACAGTGCGGCGCTCCCTCAGTACTGCCCCTCCGACAGTGCGGCGCTCCCTCAGTACTGCCCCTCCGACAGTGCGGCGCTCCCTTCTTTCTGCCCCTCCGACAGTGCGGCGCTCCCTCAGTACTGCCCCTCCGACAGTGCGGTGCTCCCTCAGTACTGCCCCTCCGACAGTGCGGTGCTCCCTCAGTACTGCCCCTCCGACAGTGCGGCGCTCCCTCAGTACCGCCCCTCCGACAGTGCGGCGCTCCCTCAGTACTGCCCCTCCGACAGTGCGGCGTTCTCTCAGTACTGTCCCTCCGACAGTGCGGCGCTCCCTCAGTACTGCCCCTCCGACAGTGCGGCGCTCCCTCAGTACTGCCCCTCCGACAGTGTGGCGCTCCCTCAGTACTGCCCCTCCGACAGTGCGGCGCTCTCTCAGTACTGTCCCTCCGACAGTGCGGCGCTCCCTCAGTACTGCCTCTCCGACAGTGCGGTGCTCCCTCAGTACTGCCCCTCCGACAGTGCGGCGCTCCCTCAGTACTGCCCCTCCGACAGTGCGGCGCTCCCTCAGTACTGCCCCTCCGACAGTGCGGTGCTCCCTCAGTACTGCCCCTCCGACAGTGCGGCGCTCCCTCAGTACTGCCCCTCCGACAGTGCGGCGCTCCCTCAGTACTGCCCCTCCGACAGTGCGGAGCTCCCTCAGTACTGCCCCTCCGACAGTGCGGTGCTCCCTCAGTACTGCCCCTCCGACAGTGCGGTGCTCCCTCAGTACTGCCCCTCCGACAGTGCGGCGCTCCCTCAGTACTGCCCCTCCGACAGTGCGGCGCTCCCTCCTTACTGCCCCTCCGACAGTGCGGTGCTCCCTCAGTACTGCCCCTCCGACAGTGCGGCGCTCCCTCAGTACTGCCCCTCCGACAGTGCGGCGCTCCCTCAGTACTGCCCCTCCGACAGTGCGGTGCTCCCTCAGTACTGCCCCTCCGACAGTGCGGCGCTCCCTCAGTACTGCCCCTCCGACAGTGCGGCGCTCCCTCAGTACTTCCCCTCCGACAGTGCGGCGCTCCCTCAGTACTGCCCCTCCGACAGTGCGGTGCTCCCTCAGTACTGCCCCTCCGACAGTGCGGCGCTCCCTCAGTACTGCCCCTCCGACAGTGCGGTGCTCCCTCAGTACTGCCCCTCCGACAGTGCGGCGCTCCCTCAGTACCGCCCCTCCGACAGTGCGGCGCTCCCTCAGTACTGCCCCTCCGACAGTGCGGCGCTCTCTCAGTACTGTCCCTCCGACAGTGCGGCGCTCCCTCAGTACTGCCCCTCCGACAGTGCGGCGCTCTCTCAGTACTGTCCCTCCGACAGTGCGGCGCTCCCTCAGTACTGCCCCTCCGACAGTGCGGCGCTCCCTCAGTACTGCCCCTCCGACAGTGTGGCGCTCCCTCAGTACTGCCCCTCCGACAGTGCGGCGCTCTCTCAGTACTGTCCCTCCGACAGTGCGGCGCTCCCTCAGTACTGCCCCTCCGACAGTGCGGCGCTCCCTCAGTACTGCCCCTCCGACAGTGCGGCGCTCCCTCCTTACTGCCCCTCCGACAGTGCGGCGCTCCCTCAGTACTGCCCCTCCGACAGTGCGGTGCTCCCTCAGTACTGCCCCTCCGACAGTGCGGCGCTCCCTCAGTACTGCCCCTCCGACAGTGCGGTGCTCCCTCAGTACTGCCCCTCCGACAGTGCGGCGCTCCCTCAGTACCGCCCCTCCGACAGTGCGGCGCTCCCTCAGTACTGCCCCTCCGACAGTGCGGCGTTCTCTCAGTACTGTCCCTCCGACAGTGCGGCGCTCCCTCAGTACTGCCCCTCCGACAGTGCGGCGCTCCCTCAGTACTGCCCCTCCGACAGTGCGGCGCTCCCTCAGTACTGCCCCTCCGACAGTGTGGCGCTCCCTCAGTACTGCCCCTCCGACAGTGCGGTGCTCCCTCAGTACTGCCCCTCCGACAGTGCGGTGCTCCCTCAGTACTGCCTCTCCGACAGTGCGGCGCTCCCTCAGTACTGCCCCTCCGACAGTGCGGCGCTCCCTCCTTACTGCCCCTCCGACAGTGCGGTGCTCCCTCAGTACTGCCCCTCCGACAGTGCGGCGCTCCCTCAGTACTGCCCCTCCGACAGTGCGGCGCTCCCTCAGTACTGCCCCTCCGACAGTGCGGTGCTCCCTCAGTACTGCCCCTCCGACAGTGCGGCGCTCCCTCAGTACTGCCCCTCCGACAGTGCGGCGCTCCCTCAGTACTGCCCCTCCGACAGTGCGGAGCTCCCTCAGTACTGCCCCTCCGACAGTGCGGTGCTCCCTCAGTACTGCCCCTCCGACAGTGCGGTGCTCCCTCAGTACTGCCCCTCCGACAGTGCGGCGCTCCCTCAGTACTGCCCCTCCGACAGTGCGGCGCTCCCTCCTTACTGCCCCTCCGACAGTGCGGTGCTCCCTCAGTACTGCCCCTCCGACAGTGCGGCGCTCCCTCAGTACTGCCCCTCCGACAGTGCGGCGCTCCCTCAGTACTGCCCCTCCGACAGTGCGGTGCTCCCTCAGTACTGCCCCTCCGACAGTGCGGCGCTCCCTCAGTACTGCCCCTCCGACAGTGCGGCGCTCCCTCAGTACTTCCCCTCCGACAGTGCGGCGCTCCCTCAGTACTGCCCCTCCGACAGTGCGGTGCTCCCTCAGTACTGCCCCTCCGACAGTGCGGCGCTCCCTCAGTACTGCCCCTCCGACAGTGCGGTGCTCCCTCAGTACAGCCCCTCCGACAGTGCGGCGCTCCCTCAGTACCGCCCCTCCGACAGTGCGGCGCTCCCTCAGTACTGCCCCTCCGACAGTGCGGCGCTCTCTCAGTACTGTCCCTCCGACAGTGCGGCGCTCCCTCAGTACTGCCCCTCCGACAGTGCGGCGCTCTCTCAGTACTGTCCCTCCGACAGTGCGGCGCTCCCTCAGTACTGCCCCTCCGACAGTGCGGCGCTCCCTCAGTACTGCCCCTCCGACAGTGTGGCGCTCCCTCAGTACTGCCCCTCCGACAGTGCGGCGCTCTCTCAGTACTGTCCCTCCGACAGTGCGGCGCTCCCTCAGTACTGCCCCTCCGACAGTGCGGCGCTCCCTCAGTACTGCCCCTCCGACAGTGCGGCGCTCCCTCCTTACTGCCCCTCCGACAGTGCGGCGCTCCCTCAGTACTGCCCCTCCGACAGTGCGGTGCTCCCTCAGTACTGCCCCTCCGACAGTGCGGCGCTCCCTCAGTACTGCCCCTCCGACAGTGCGGTGCTCCCTCAGTACTGCCCCTCCGACAGTGCGGCGCTCCCTCAGTACCGCCCCTCCGACAGTGCGGCGCTCCCTCAGTACTGCCCCTCCGACAGTGCGGCGTTCTCTCAGTACTGTCCCTCCGACAGTGCGGCGCTCCCTCAGTACTGCCCCTCCGACAGTGCGGCGCTCCCTCAGTACTGCCCCTCCGACAGTGTGGCGCTCCCTCAGTACTGCCCCTCCGACAGTGCGGCGCTCTCTCAGTACTGTCCCTCCGACAGTGCGGCGCTCCCTCAGTACTGCCTCTCCGACAGTGCGGCGCTCCCTCAGTACCGCCCCTCCGACAGTGCGGCGCTCCCTCAGTACTGCCCCTCCGACAGTGCGGCGCTCCCTCAGTACTGCCCCTCAGACAGTGCGGCGCTCCCTCAGTACTGCCCCTCCGACAGTGCGGCGCTCCCTCAGTACTGCCCCTCCGACGGTGCGGCGCTCCCTCAGTACTGCCCCTTCGACAGTGCGGCGCTCCCTCAGTACCGCCCCTCCGACAGTGTGGCGCTCCCTCAGTACTGCCCCTCCGACAGTGCGGCGCTCCCTCAGTACTGCCCCTCCGACAGTGCGGCGCTCCCTCAGTACTGACCCTCCGACAGTGCGACGCTCCCTCAGTACTGCCCCTCCGACAGTGCGGCGCTCCCTCAGTACTGACCCTCCGACAATGCGGCGCTCCCTCAGTACTGCCCCTCCGACAGTGCGGCTCTCCCTCAGTACTGCCCCTCCGACAGTGCGGCGCTCCCTCAGTACTGCCCCTCCGACAGTGCAGCGCTCCCTCAGTACTGCCCCTCCGACAGTGCGGCGCTCCCTCAGTACCGCCCCTCCGACAGTGCGGCCCTCCCTCAGTACTGCCCCTCCGACAGTGCAGCGCTCCCTCAGTACTGCCCCTCCGACAGTGCGGCGCTCCCTCAGTACTGACCCTCCGACAGTGCGGCGTTCCCTCAGTACCGCCCCTCCGACAGTGCAGCGCTCCCTCAGTACCGCCCCTCCGACAGTGCGGCGCTCCCTCAGTACTGCCCCTCCCACAGTGCGGCGCTCCCTCAGTACTGCCCCTCCCACAGTGCGGCGCTCCCTCAGTACTGCCCCTCCGACAGTGCGGCGCTCCCTCAGTACTGCCCCTCCGACAGTGCGGCACTCCCTCAGTACTGCCCCTCCGACAGTGCGGCGCTCCCTCAGTACCGCCCCTCCGACAGTGCGGCGCTCCCTCAGTACTGCACTGGGAGTGTCAGACTAGATTTCTGTGCTCAAGTCTCTGGAGTGGGACTTGAACCCACAACCTTCTGACTCAGAGGCGAGAGAGTGCTCCCCACTGAGCCATGGCAGACACATTAACCAGTTTAGTTGAGTACTCCACACCTTTACTGAACGTGACCAAATTTATACAACTGGACTTGCCCTAAACCTAGCAATATTGTCATATGAACTCTGCAAGTCATACTGCCAACAACAACAACAACTTGTATTTATAAAGCGCCTTTAATGTAGTAAAACCTCCCAAGGTGCTTCACAGGAGCGATTATCAGACAGAATTTGACGCCGAGCCGCATCAGGAGATATTAGGACAGGTGACCAAAAGCTGGGTCAAAGAGGGAGGTTTTAAGGAGCGTCTTAAAGGAGAGAGAGAGACGGAGAGGTTTAGGGAGGGAATTCCAGAGCTCGGGGCCCAGGCAGCTGAAGGCACGGCCGCCAATGGTGGAGCGATGGAAATCGGGGGATGCTCAAGAGGCCAGAATTGGAGGAGTGCAGAGATCTCGGAGGGTTGTAGGGGCTGGAGGAGGTTACAGAGATAGGGAGGGTTGTAGGTGCTGGAGGAGGTTACAGAGATAGGGAGGGGTGTAGGGGCTGGAGGAGGTTACAGAGATAGGGAGGGGTGTAGGGGCTGGAGGAGGTTACAGAGATAGGGAGGGGTGTAGGGGCTGGAGGAGGTTACAGAGATAGGGAGGGTTGTAGGGGCTGGAGGAGACTACAGAGATAGGGAGGGTTGTAGGGGCTGGAGGAGGTTACAGAGATAGGGAGGGTTGTAGGGGCTGGAGGAGGTTACAGAGATAGGGAGGGTTGTAGGGGCTGGAGGAGACTACAGAGATAGGGAGGGGTGTTGGGGCTGGAGGAGGTTACAGAGATAGGGAGGGTGTAGGGGCTGGAGGAGGTTACAGAGATAGGGAGGGTTGTAGGGGCTGGAGGAGGTTACAGAGATAGGGAGGGGTGTAGGGGCTGGAGGAGGTTACAGAGATAGGGAGGGGTGTAGGGGCTGGAGGAGGTTACAGAGATAGGGAAGTGTGTAGGGATAGAGGAGGTTACAGAGATAGGGAAGTGCGTAGGGATGGAGGAGGTTACAGAGATAGGGAGGGTTGTAGGGCTGGAGGAGGTTACAGAGATAGGGAGGGGTGTAGGGGCTGAAGGGGGTTACAGAGATAGGGAGGGCTGTAGGGGCTGGAGGAGGTTACAGAGATAGGGAGGGTTGTAGGGGCTGGAGGAGGTTACAGAGATAGGGAGGGGTGTAGGGGCTGGAGGAGGTTACAGAGATAGGGAGGGTTGTCGGGGCTGGAGGAGGTTACATAGATAGGGAGGGGTGTCGGGGCTGGAGGAGGCTACAGAGATAGGGAGGGTTGTAGGGGCTGGAGGAGGCTACAGAGATCGGGAGGGCTATAGGGGCTGGAGGAGGTTACAGAGATAGGGAGGTGGGCGAGTCCATGGAGGGATTTGAAGAAAAAGATGAGAATTTTGAAATCGAGGCGTTGCTAGACCGGGAGCCAATGTAGGTCAGCCAGCACAGGGGGTGATGGGTGAACGGGACTCATTGTGAGTTGGGACACGGGGGGTGGGGGGCGGCAGAGTTTTGGATGCGCTCAAGTTTACGTCGGCCGGCCAGGCGTGCGTTGGAATCGTCAAGCCTCGAGGTAACGAAGTCACGACTGAAGGTTTCAGCAGCGGATGAGCTGAGGCAGGGATGGTGTCGACCATGCCATTAGATGGCAACACATGCTCTCTATTCCTGTCGTCGGTGCAGAATCCAGCACAGTTATAGACATCACACCCGAGCTGAAACGGAGACACATTGGCTCGAAACCAGCGATAATTCTTCCTCAAAACCTTCGAACCATCTTAAATTGCATTAACCTGACTCCTATTGCTTACTTGGCATTCCCCCCTCGAGCACGAATGACCTAATACGGACCATATGTTGGCGTCCGTCACATAAGTACATAAGACCACGAGAAATTGGAGCAGGAGGAGGCCATTCGGCCCAACCAGCCTGCTCCACCATTCAATAAGATCAGGGTTGATCTTCGGCCTCAACTCCACTTTGCCCAGCTTCTCCAGTCTTTCCACGTAACTGAAGTCCCTCATCCGCGGAACCATTCCAGTCAATCTCCCCTTAACCTTCTCTGCTCTAAGGAGAACAATCCCAGCTTCTCCAGTCTCTCCACGTAACTGAAGTCCCTCATCCCTGGTACCATTCTGGTCAATCTCCCTTTAACCTTCTCTGCTCTAAGGAGAACAATCCCAGCTTCTCCAGTCTCTCCCCGTAACTGAAGTCCCTCATCCCTGGTACCATTCTGGTCAATCTCCCCTTAACCTTCTCTGCTCTAAGGAGAACAATCCCAGCTTCTCTAGTCTCTCCCCGTAACTGAAGTCCCTCATCCCTGGTACCATTCTGGTCAATCTCCCCTTAACCTTCTCTGCTCTAAGGAGAACAATCCCAGCTTCTCCAGTCTCTCCCCGTAACTGAAGTCCCTCATCCCCGGTACCATTCTGGTCAATCTCCCCTTAACCTTCTCTGCTCTAAGGAGAACAATCCCAGCTTCTCCAGTCTCTCCACATCACTGAAGTCCCTCATCCCTGGTACCATTCTGGTCAATCTCCCCTTAACCTTCTCTGCTCTAAGGAGAACAACCCCAGCTTCTCCAGTCTCTCCACGTAACTGAAGTCCCTCATCCCTGGTACCATTCCGGTCAATCTCCCTTTAACCTTCTCTGCTCTAAGGAGAACAACCCCAGCTTCTCCAGTCTCTCCACATCACTGAAGTCCCTCATCCCTGGTACCATTCCGGTCAATCTCCCCTTAACCTTCTCTGCTCTAAGGACAACAATCCCAGCTTCTCCAGTCTCTCCACATAACTGAAGTCCCTCATCCCTGGTACCATTCTGGTCAATCTCCCTTTAACCTTCACTGCTCTAAGGAGAACAACCCCAGCTTCTCCAGTCTCTCCACATAACTGAAGTCCCTCATCCCTGGTACCATTCTGGTCAATCTCCCCTTAACCTTCTCTGCTCTAAGGAGAACAACCCCAGCTTCTCCAGTCTCTCCACATCACTGAAGTCCCTCATCCCTGGTTCCATTCTGGACAATCTCCCCTTAACCTTCACTGATCTAAGGGGAACAATCCCAGCTTCTCCAGTCTCTCCACGTAACTGAAGTCCCTCATCCCCGGTACCATCCTGGTCAATCTCCCCTTAACCTTCTCTGCTCCAAGGAGAACAACCCCAGCTTCTCCAGTCTCTCCACGTAACTGAAGTCCCCCATCCCCGGTACCATTCTGGTCAATCTCCCCTTAACCTTCTCTGCTCTAAGGAGAACAACCCCAGCTTCTCCAGTCTCTCCACGTAACTGAAGTCCCTCATCCCCGGTACCATTCTGGTCAATCTCCCCTTCACCTTCTCTGCTCTAAGGAGAACAACCCCAGCTTCTCCAGTCTCTCCCCGTAACTGAAATCTCTCATCCCTGGACCCATTCTAATCCCTAATTCCCAATCACATATCCTGAATTCCCCGTCCTCCAATCCTTGACTCCTCCTCTCCATTCCTCTCTCCTCACTGCTCTCGAATCCCTGATCCCGAACCTTGAGCCCTTCAGTTCCCTGGTTCTGAGCTAAGAACCTAAGAACTTAAGAATTAGGAGCAGGAGGAGGCACTTCGGCCCCTCGAGCCTGCTCCGCCATTCAATAAGATCATGGCTGATCTTTTACCTCATCTCGACTTTCCTGCACTATCCCCATATCCCTTGATTCCCTTAATATGCAAAAATCTATCGATCTCGGCCTTGAATATACTCAACGACTGAGCCTCCACAGCCCTCTGGGGTAGAGAATTCCAAAGATTCACCACCCTCTGAGTGAAGAAATTCCTCCTCATCTCAGTCCTCAATGGCCGACCCCTTATTCTGAGACTGTGACCCCTGGTTCTAGACTCCCCAGCCAAGGGGAAACATCTTCCCTGCATCTACCCTGTCAATGCCCCCTCACAATCTGATATGTTTCAATGAGATCACCTCTCATTCTTCTAAACTCCAGAGAGTATCGGCCCATTTCACTGAATCTCTCCTCATAGGACAACCCTCTCTTCCCAGAAATCAATCTAGCGTAAGGCAAGTAGATCCTTCCTGTGGTAAGGAGACCAAAACTGTGCACAGTACTCCAGGTGTGGTCTTACCAGGACCCTATATAATCGCAGCAAGCCTTCCTGAACTCGTACACTCCAACCCCCTTGCAATAAAGGCCAACATACCATTTGCTTTCCAATTTCTTTGCTGTACCTGCATATTACTGAATCGTGCAATGATACAGCACAGAAGGAGGCCATTCGGCCCATCGTGGCTGTCCGGTCCTTTGACCGAGCTCTCCAATTAGTCCTACTCCCCCCTGCTCTTTCCCCGTAGCCCTGCGAATTTAACCCTTTCAAGTATTTGTCCAATTCTCTTTTGAAAGTTACGATTGAATCTGCTTCCACCGCCCTTTCAGGCAGCGCATTCCTGATCACAACAACTCGCTGCGTAAAAACATTTCTCCTCATCTCCCCACTGGTTCTTTTACCGATTATCTTCAATCTGTGTCCTCTGGTCACCGATCCTCCTGCCACTGGAAACAGTCTCTCCCGATTTACTCTATCAAAACTCTACATAATTTCGAACACCTCTATCAAATCTCCCCTTAACCTTCTCTGCTCTAAGGAGAACAACCCCAGCTTCTCCAGTCTCTCCACGTAACTGAAGTCCCTCATCCCCGGTACCATTCTGGTCAATCTCCCCTTAACCTTCTCTGCTCTGAGGAGAACAACCCCAGCTTCTCCAGTCTCTCCACGTAACTGAAGTCCCTCATCCCTGGTACCATTCTGGTCAATCTCCCCTTAACCTTCTCTGCTCTAAGGAGAACAACCCCAGCTTCTCCAGTCTCTCCACGTAACTGAAGTCCCTCATCCCTGGAACCATTCTGGTCAATCTCCCCTTAACCTTCTCTGCTCTAAGGAGAACAACCCCAGCTTCTCCAGTCTCTCCACGTAACTGAAGTCCCTCATCCCCGGTACCATTCTGGTCAATCTCCCCTTAACCTTCTCTGCTCTAAGGAGAACAATCCCAGCTTCTCCAGTCTCTCCATGTAACTGAAGTCCCTCATACCTGGTACCATTCTGGTCAATCTCCCCTTAACCTTCTCTGCTCTAAGGAGAACAACCCCAGCCTCTCCAGTCTCTCCACGTAACTGAAGTCCCTCATCCCCGGTACCATTCTGGTCAATCTCCTCTTAACCTTCTCTGCTCTAAGGAGAACAACCCCAGCTTCTCCAGTCTCTCCATGTAACTGAAGTCCCTCATCCCTGGTACCATTCTGGTCAATCTCCCCTTAACCTTCTCTGCTCTAAGGAGAACAACCCCAGCTTCTCCAGTCTCTCCACGTAACTGAAGTCCCTCATCCCTGGTACCATTCTGGTCAATCTCCTCTTAACCTTCTCTGCTCTAAGGAGATCAACCCCAGCTTCTCCAGTCTCTCCACGTAACTGAAGTCCCTCATCCCTGGTACCATTCTGGTCAATCTCCCCTTAACCCTCTCTGCTCTAAGGAGAACAATCCCAGCTTCTCCAGTCTCTCCACATAACTGAAGTCCATCATCCCTGGTACCATTCTGGTCAATCTCCCCTTAACCTTCTCTGCTCTAAGGAGAACAACCCCAGCTTCTCCAGTCTCTCCACGTAACTGAAGTCCCTCATCCCTGGTACCATTCTGGTCAATCTCCCCTTAACCTTCTCTGCTCTAAGGAGAACAACCCCAGCTTCTCCAGTCTCTCCACGTAACTGAAGTCCCTCATCCCCGGTACCATTCTGGTCAATCTCCCCTTAACCTTCTCTGCTCTAAGGAGAACAACCCCAGCTTCTCCAGTCTCTCCACATAACTGATGTCCAACATCACTGGTACCATTCTGGTCAATCTCCCCTTAACCAAACATGGACAAAAGAGCTGAACTCAAGAGGTAAGATGAGAGTGACTGCCCTTGACATCAAGGCAGCATTTGATCGAATGTGGCATCAAGGAGCCCTAGCAAAACTGAAGTCAATGGGAATCAAGGGGAAAACTCTCCATTGGTTGGAATCATACCTAGCACAAAGGAAGTTGGCTGTGGATGTTGGAGGTCATTCATCTCAATCACATGACATCACTGCAGGAGTTCCTCAGGGCAGTGTCCTAGGCCCAACCACCTTCAGCTATTTCATCAATGACCTTCCCTCCATCATAAGGTCAGAAGTGGGGATGTTCGCTGATGATTGCACACTGTTCAGCACCATTCGAGACTCGTCAGATACTGACGCAGTCCGTGTCCATATGCAGCAAGACCTGGACAACATTCAGACTTGGGCTGACAAGTGGCAAGTAACATTCGCACCACACAAGTGCCAGGCAATGACCATCTCCAACAAGCGAGACTCTAACCATCTCCCCTTGACATTCAATGGCATTACCATCGCTGAATCCCCCACTATCAACATCCTGGGGATTACCATTGATCAGAAACTGAACTGGACCAGCCATATAAATACTGTGGCTACAAGAGCAGGCCAGAGGCTGGGAATTCTGCGGCGAGTGTCTCACCTCCTGACTCCCCAAAGCCTTTCCACCATCTACAAGGCACAAGTCAGGAGTGTGATGGAATACTCTCCACTTGCCTGGATGAGTGCAGCTCCCAACAACACTCAAGAAGCTCAACACCATCCAGGACAAAGCAGCCCGCTTGATCGGCACCCCATCCACCACCTTAAACATCCACTCTCTCCACCACCGGTGCACTGTGGCTGTAGTGTGGACCATCTACAAGATGCACTGCAGCAACTCGCCAAGGCTTCTTCGGCAGCACCTTCCAAACCCGCGACCTCTACCACTTAGAAAGACAAGGGCAGCAGACGCATGGGAACACCACCACCTACAAGTTCCCCTCCAAGCCACACACCATCCTGACTTGGACCTGTATCGCCATTCCTTCACTGTCGCTGGGCCAAAATCCTGGAACTCCCTTCCTAACAGCATTGTGGGTGTACCAACACCATATGGACTGCAGCGGTTCAAGAAGGCGGCTCACCACCATCTTCTCAAGGGCAATTAGGGATGGGCACTAAATGCAGGCCTAGCCAGCGACGCCCACATCCCATCAATGAATTAAAAAAAAGAACAACCCCAGCTTCTCCAGTCTCTCCATATCACTGAAGTCCCTCATCCCTGGCACCATTCTGGTCAATCTCCCCTTAACCTTCTCTGCTCTAAGGAGAACAATCCCAGCTTCTCCAGTCTCTCCACGTAACTGAAGTCCCTCATCCCTGGTACCATTCTGGTCAATCTCCCCTTAACCTTCTCTGCTCCAAGGAGAACAACTCCAGCTTCTCCAGTCTCTCCACGTAACTGAAGTCCCTCATCCCTGGTACCATTCTGGTCAATCTCCCCTTAACCTTCTCTGCTCCAAGGAGAACAACCCCAGCTTCTCCAGTCTCTCCACGCAACTGAAGTCCCTCATCCCTGGAACCACTCTGGTCAATCTCCTCTTAACCTTCTGTGCTCCAAGGAGAACAATCCCAGCTTCTCCAGTCTCTCCACGTAACTGAAGTCCCTCATCCCTGGAACCATTCTGGTCAATCTCCTCTTAACCTGCTATGCTCTAAGGAGAACAATCTCAGATTCTCCAGTCTCTCCACGCAACTGAAGTCCCTCATCCCTGGTACCATTCTGGTCAATCTCCCCTTAACCTTCTCTGCTCTAAGGAGAACAATCCCAGCTTCTCCAATCTCTCCACGTAACTGAAGTCCCTCATCCCCGGTACCATTCTGGTCAATCTCCTCTTAACCTTCTCTGCTCTAAGGAGAACAACCCCAGCTTCTCCAGTCTTTCCATATCACTGAAGTCCCTCATCCCCGGTACCATTCTGGTCAATCTCCCCTTAACCTTCTCTGCTCTAAGGAGAACAACCCCAGCTTCTCCAGTCTCTCCCCGTAACTGAAATCTCTCATCCCTGGAACCATTCTAATCCCTAATTCCGAATCACATATCCTGAATTCCCCGTCCTCCAATCCTTGACTCCTCCTCTCCACTGCTGTCTCCTCACTGTTCTCCAATCCCTGATCCCGAACCTTGAGCCCTTTGGTTCCCTGGTTCTAAGCTAAGAACCTAAGAACTTAAGAATTAGGAGTAGGAGGAGGCTATTCTGTGTACTGGTGTACTGTGCACAGTTCTGGTCTCCCTATACCTTGGTTAGACCACACTTGGAGCACTGTGCACAGTTCTAGTCTCCATACACCTTGGTTAGACCACACTTGGAGCACTGTGCACAGTTCTGGTCTCCATATACCTTGGTTAGACGACACTTGGAGCATTGTGCACAGTTCTGGTCTCCATATACCTTGGTTAGACGAAACTTGCAGCACTGTGCACAGTTCTAGTCTCCATACACCTTGGTTAGACCACACTTGGAGCACTGTGCATAGTTCTGGTCTCTATATACCTTGATTAGACCACACTTGGAGCACTGTGCACACTTCTGGTCTCCATATACCTTGGTTAGACCACACTTGGAGCACTGTGCACAGTTCTGGTCTCCATCTACCTTGGTTAGACCACACTTGGAGCACTGTGCACAGTTCTGGTCTCCATATACCTTGGTTAGACCACACCTGGAGCACTGTGCACAGTTCTGGTCTCCATATACCTTGGTTAGACCACACTTGGAGCACTGTGCACAGTTCTGGTCTCCATATACTTTGGTTAGGCCACACTTGGAGCACTGTGCACAGTTCCGGTCTCCATATACCTTGGCTAGGCCACACTTGGAGCACTGTGCACAGTTCCGGTCTCCATATACCTTGGTTAGACCACACTTGGAGCACTGTGCACAGTTCTGGTCTCCATATACCTTGGTTAGACCACACTTGGAGCACTGTGCACAGTTCTGGTCTCCATATACCTTGGCTAGACCACACTTGGAGCACTATGCACAGTTCTGCTCTCCATATACCTTGGTTAGACCACACCTGGAGCACTGTGCACAGTTCTGGTCTCCATATACCTTGGTTAGACCACACTTGCAGCACTGTGCACAGTTCTGGTCTCCATATACCTTGGTTAGACCACACTTGGAGCACTGTGCACAGTTCTGGTCTCCATATACCTTGGTTGGACCGCACTTGGAGCACTGTGCACCATTCTGGTCTCCATATACCTTGGTTAGACTACACTTGGAGCACTGTGCACAGTTCTGGTCTCCATATACCTTGGTTAGACCACACTTGGAGCACTGTGCACAGTTCTGGTCTCCATATACCTTGGTTAGACGACACTTGGAGCACTGTGCACAGTTCTGGTCTCCATATACCTTGGTTAGACCACACTTGGAGCACTGTGCACAGTTCTAGTCTCCATACACCTTGGTTAGACCACACTTGGAGCACTGTGCACAGTTCTGGTCTCCATATACCTTGGTTAGACCACACTTGGAGCACTGTGCGCAGTTCTGGTCTCCATATACCTTGGTTAGGCCACACTTGGAGCACTGTGCACAGTTCTGGTCTCCATCTACCTTGGTTAGGCCACACTTGGAGCAGTGTGCACAGTCCTGGTCTTCATATTATAAAAAGGATATAGAGGCACTGGAGAAGGTGCAGGAATTATTTCCAAGAATGATACCAGAACTGAGAGGGTCTACCCATCAGAGAAGTATGAACAGGAAGGGGCTTCTTTCTCTAGAAGAGAGAAGGCCGAGGGGTGACCTGATCGAGGTCTTTAAGATTATGAAAGGGTTTGATAGAGTGGATACAGAGAGAACTTTTCCACTTGTGGGGAAGAGCAAAACTAGAGGCCATCAATATAAAATAGTCAACAAGAAATCCAATAATGAATTCAGGAGAAACTTCTTTACCCAGCGAGTGGTGAGAATGGGGAACTCGCTACCACAGGGAGCGGTCAAGGTGAATAGTATCGATGCATTTAAGGGGAGGCTGGACAAGCATATGAGGGAGATGGAATAGAGGGTTATGTTGATGGGGTGAGATGAAGAAGGATGGGAGGAGGCTCAAGTGGAGCAGGAACCTGAGGGGCTGAATGGCTTGTTTGTCATAGAGTCTTAAATTCATAGTCATAGGGTCATGACGGCACAGAACGAGGCCATTCGGCACATCGAGTCGGTGCCGGCTCTATGTGGAGCGATCCAGTCAGTCCCATTCCCCCACTCTACCCCTGTATCCCTGCAAGTTGATTTCCCTCCAGTGCTTATCCAGTCGCCCCTTGAAAACATGGAGTGTCTCCGCTTCCACCACTTCCGTCGGCAGCGAGTTCCAGGTCCTCACCAGTCGCTGCGTAAAAAAGTTTTTCCTCACGTCCCCCCTGTATCTCTTACCCAAAACCTTAAATCTGTGTCCCCTAGTCCTTGTACCATCAACAAGTGGGATCAGCCTTTCCCCGTCTAGCCTATCCAAACCTGTCATAATCTTGTACACCTCGATCAAATCACCCCTCAACCTCCTTTGCGCTAACAAATCCAGCTTCTCCAACCTGTCCTTGTAGCTATGATCCCCCTATCCCCAAAACCATTCTGGTAAATCTCCTCTGCACCCTCTCAAGGGCCTTCACATCCTTCCTAAAGTGTGGTGACCAGAACTGGACACAATACTCCAGTTGTGGCCTAACCAGCGCTTTATAAAGGTTCAGCATAACTTCTCTACTTTTGTACTCAATATGAAGCCCAAGATCCCATATGCTTGGGATTGGATGTAATATCTCCAAGTTTGCAGACGACACAAAGCTGGGTGGGCGTGTGTGCTGTGAGGAGGATGCCGAGAAACTCCAGGATGATTTGGACAGGTTGGGTGATTGGGCAGAAGCATGGCAGATGCAATATAATGTGGATAAATGCGACGTTATCCACTTTGCTGTCAAAAAACAGGAAGGCAGATTATTATCTGAACGGCAATAGATTGGGAGAAGGGGAAGTGCAATGAGACCTGGGTGTCCTTGTGCACCAGTCGCTGAAGGTAAGCATGCAGGTGCAGCAGGCGGTTAAGAAGGCAAATGGTATGTTGGCCTTTGTAGCGAGAGGGTTCGAGTACAGGAACAAGGATGTCTTGATGCAGTTGTACAGGGCCTTGGTGAGACCGCACCTTGAGTATTGTGTGCAGTTTTGGTCGCCTTATCTGAGGAAGGATGTTCTTGCCATGGAGGGAGTGCAGCGAAGATTCACCAGGCTGATACCTGGGATGGCAGGAATGACGTATGAGGAGAGATTGGGTCGATTGGGCTTATATTCGCTAGAGTTTAGAAGAATGAGAGGGGATCTCATCGAAACTTATAAAATACGAACAGGCCTGGACAGACTAGATGCAGGAAGGATGTTCCCGATGGCCGGGGAGTCCAGAACCAGGGGTCACAGTCTAAGGATAAGGGGTAGGCCATTTAGGACTGAGATGAGGAGGAATTTCTTCACCCAGAGAGTGGTGAACCTGTGGAATTCTCTACCACAGAAGGCAGTTGAGGCCAATTCATTAAATATATTCAAGAAGGAGTTGGATATACTTCTTAAGGCTAAAGGGATCAAGGGATATGGGGAGAAAGCAGGGACAGGGTACTGAGTTTGGATGATCAGCCATGATCTCATTGAATGGCGGAGCAGGCTCGAGGGGCCGAATGGCCGACTCCTGCTCCTATCTTCTATGTTCCTATGTTTCTCAAGATGTCCTGCCACCTTCAGGGACCTATGCACGTTAACTCCCAGGTCCCTCTGTCCCTGCACACTCTTTAAAACTGTGCCGTTAGGTGGATATTTCTGTGCTTTAAATTCAATGTAATTTATAATTCAATCTCATATTACAGAAAGAAGTTCTCACCGTGCTCCAGGTGTGGTCTAACCAGGGTTTTGTATAGCTGCAGCATAACATCTACCCCACGCGCTCCCCACCCCACGACCTTCTCTGTCAGCCCTCAGCACATTCAAAGTCATGTTGTGTTGCAACAACAACTGGCATTTATATAGCACCTTAAACGTAGTAAAACCTCCCAAGGTGCTTCACAGGAGCGATTATCAGACAGAATTTGACGCCGAGCCACATCAGGAGATATTAGGACAGGTGACCAAAAGCTGGGTCAAAGAGGGAGGTTTTAAGGAGCGTCTTAAAGGAGGAGAGAGAGGCGGAGAGGTTTAGGGAGGGAATTCCAGAGCTCGGGGCCCCAGGCAGCTGAAGGCACGGCCGCCAATGGTGGAGCGATGGAAATCGGGGGATGCTCAAGAGGGCAGAATTGGAGGAGCGCAGAGATCTCAGAGGGTTGTAGGGGCTGGAGGGGGTTACAGAGATAGGGAGGGGTGTAGGGGCTGGAGGAGGTTACAGAGATAGGGAGGGGTGTAGGGGCTGGAGGAGGTTACAGAGATAGGGAGGGTTGTAGGGGCTGGAGGAGGTTACAGAGATAGGGAGGGGTGTAGGGGCTGGAGGAGGTTACAGAGATAGGGAGGGGTGTAGGGGCTGGAGGAGGTTACAGAGATAGGGAGGGTTGTAGGGCTGGAGGAGGTCACAGAGATAGGGAGGGTTGTAGGGCTGGAGGGGGTTACAGAGATAGGGAGGGGTGTAGGGGCTGGAGGAGGTTACAGAGATAGGGAGGGTTGTAGGGGCTGGAGGAGGTTACAGAGATAGGGAGGGGTGTAGGGGCTGGAGGAGGTTACAGAGATAGGGAGGGGTGTAGGGGCTGGAGGAGGTTACAGAGATAGGGAGGGGTGTAGGGGCTGGAGGAGGTTACAGAGATAGGGAGGGGTGTAGGGGCTGGAAGAGGTTACAGAGATAGGGAGGGGTGTAGGGCTGGAGGAGGTTACAGAGATAGGGAGGATTGTAGGGGCTGGAGGAGGTTACAGAGATAGGCAGAGTTGTAGAGGCTGGAGGAGGTTACAGAGATAGGGAGGGGTGTAGAGGCTGGAGGAGGTTACAGAGATAAGGGAGGTTTTAGGGGCTGGAGGAGGTTACAGAGATAGGGAGGGGTGTAGGGGGCTGGAGGAGGTTACAGAGATAGGAAGGGTTGTAGGGGCTGGAGGACGTTACAGAGATAGGGAGGGGTGTACGGGGCTGGAGGAGGTTACAGAGATAGGGAGGGGTGTAGGGGCTGGAGGAGGTTACAGAGATAGGGAGGGGTGTAGGGGCTGGAGGAGGTTACAGAGATAGGGAGGGGTGTAGGGGCTGGAGGAGGTTACAGAGATAGGGAGGGGTGTAGTGGCTGGAGGAGGTTACAGAGATAGGAAGGGTTGTAGGGGCTGGAGGACGTTACAGAGATAGGGAGGGGTGTACGGGGCTGGAGGAGGTTACGGAGATAGGGAGGGTTGCAGGGGCTGGAGGCGGTTACTGTGATAGGGAGGGTTGTAGGCCTGGAGGAGGTTACAGAGATAGGGAGGGGTGTAGGGGCTGGACGAGGTTACAGAGATAGGGAGGGGTGTAGGGGCTGGAGGAGGTTACAGAGATAGGGAGGGGTGTAGGGGCTGGAGGAGATTACAGAGATAGGGAGGGGTGTAGGGGCTGGAGGAGGTTACAGAGATAGGGAGGGGTGTAGGGGCTGGAGGAGATTACAGAGATAGGGAGGGTTGCAGGGGCTGGAGGAGGTTACAGAGATAGGGAGTGGTGTAGGGGCTGGAGGAGGTTACAGAGATAGGGAGGGGTGTAGTGGCTGGAGGAGGTTACAGAGATAGGGAGGGTTGTAGGGGCTGGAGGAGGTTACAGAGATAGGGAGGGGTGTAGGGGCTGGAGGAGGTTACAGAGATAGGGAGGGGTTGTAGGGGCTGGAGGACGTTACAGAGACAGGGAGGGGTGTAGTGGCTGGAGGATGTTACAGAGATAGGGAGGGGTGTAGGGGCTGGAGGAGGTTACAGAGATAGGGAGCGGTGTAGGGCCTGGAGGAGGTTACAGAGATAGGGAGGGTTGTAGGGCTGGAGGAGGTTACAGAGATAGGGAGGGGTGTAGGGGCTGGAGGAGGTTACAGAGATAGGGAGGGGTGTAGGGGCTGGAGGAGGTTACAGAGATAGGGAGGGTTGTAGGGGCTGGAGGAGGTTACAGAGATAGGGAGCGGTGTAGGGCCTGGAGGAGGTTACAGAGATAGGGAGGGTTGTAGGGCTGGAGGAGGTTACAGAGATAGGGAGGGGTGTAGGGGCTGGAGGAGGTTACAGAGATAGGGAGGGTTGTAGGGACTGGAGGAGGTTACAGTGATAGGGAGGGGTTTAGGGGCTGGAGGAGGTTACAGAGATAGGGAGGGTCGTAGGGGCTGGAGGGGGTTACAGAGATAGGGGGGGTTGTATGGCTGGAGGAGGTTACAGAGATAGGGAGGGGTGTAGGGGCTGGAGGGGGTTACAGAGATAGGGAGGGTTGTAGGTCTGGAGGAGGTTGCAGAGATAGTGAGGGTTGTAGGGACTGGAGGAGGTTACAGTGATAGGGAGGGGTTTAGGGGCTGGAGGAGGTTACAGAGATAGGGAGGGTTGTAAGGACTGGAGGAGGTTACATTGATAGGGAGGGTTGTAGAGGCTGGAGGCGGTTACAGTGATAGGGAGGGTTGTAGGGCTGCAGGAGGTTACAGCGATAGGGAGGGGTGTAGGGGCTGGAGAAGATTACAGAGATAGGGAGGGTTGTAGGGGCTGGAAGGGGTTACAGAGATAGGGAGGGTTGTAGGGCTGCAGGAGGTTACAGTGATAGGGAGGGGTGTAGGGGCTGGAGAAGATTACAGAGATAGGGAGGGGTGTAGGGGCTGGAAGGGGTTACAGAGATAGGGAGGGGTGTAAGGGCTGGAGGAGGTTACAGAGATGGGAGGGTTGTTGGGGGTGGAGGAGGTTACAGAGATAGGGAGGGTTGTAGGGGCTGGAGGAGGTTACAGAGATAGGGAGGGGTGTAGGGCTGAACGAGGTTACAGAGATAGGGAGGGTTGTAGGGGCTGGAGGAAGTTACAGAGATAGGGAGGGTTGTAGGGGCTGGAGGAGGTTACAGAGATAGGGAGGGCTGTAGGGGCTGGATGAGGTTACAGAGATAGGGAGGGTCATAGGGGCTGGAGGGGGTTACAGAGATAGGGAGGGTTGTAGGGCTGGAGGAGGTTACAGAGATAGGGAGGGGTGTAGGGGCCGGAGGAGGTTACAGAGATAGGGAGGGGTGTAGGGGCCGGAGGAGGTTACAGAGATAGGGAGGGTTGTAGGGGCTGGAGGAGGTTACAGAGATAGGAGTGTTGTAGGGGCTGGAGGACGTTACAGAGACAGGGAGGGGTTGTAGTGGCTGGAGGATGTTACAGAGATAGGGAGGGTTGTAGGGGCTGGAGGAGTTTACAAAGATTGGGAGGGGTGTAGGGCCTGGAGGAGGTTACAGAGATAGGGAGGGTTGTAGGGCTGGAGGAGGTTACAAAGATAGGGAGGGGTGTAGGGGCTGGAGGAGGTTACAGAGATAGGGAGGGTCGTAGGGGCTGGAGGGGGTTACAGAGATAGGGAGGGTTGTATGGCTGGAGGAGGTTACAGAGATAGGGAGGGGTGTAGGGGCTGGAGGGGGTTACAGAGATAGGAGGGTTGTAGGGCTGGAGGAGGTTACAGAGATAGTGAGGGTTGTAGGGACTGGAAGAGGTTACAGTGATAGGGAGGGGTTTAGGGGCTGGAGGAGGTTACAGAGATAGGGAGAGTTGTAAGGACTGGAGGAGGTTACATTGATAGGGAGGGTTGTAGAGGCTGGAGGCGGTTACAGTGATAGGGAGGGTTGTAGGGCTGCAGGAGGTTACAGTGATATGGAGGGGTGTAGGGGCTGGAGAAGATTACAGAGATAGGGAGGGGTGTAGGGGCTGGAAGGGGTTACAGAGATAGGAGGGGTGTAAGGGCTGGAGGAGGTTACAGAGATAGGGAGGAGTGTAGGGGCTGGAGGAGGTTACAGAGATAGGGAGGGGCGTAGGGCTGAACGAGGTTACAGAGATAGGGAGGGTTGTAGGGGGTGGAGGAGGTTACAGAGATAGGGAGGGGTGTAGGGCTGAACGAGGTTACAGAGTTAGGGAGGGGTGTAGGGGCTGGAGGAGGTTACAGAGATAGGGAGGGGTGTAGGGGCTGGAGGAGGTTACAGAGATAGAGAGGGGTGTAGGGGCTGGAGGAGGTTACAGAGATAGGGAGGGGTTGTAGGGGCTGAGGAGGTTACAGAGATGGGGAGGGGTGTAGGGGCTGGAGGAGGTTACAGAGATAGGGAGGGTTGTAGGGGCTGGAGGAGGTTACAGAGATAGGGAGGGGTGTAGGGGCTGGAGGAGGTTACAGAGATAGGGAGGGGTGTAGGGGCTGGAGGAGGTTACAGAGATAGGGAGGGGTGTAGGGGCTGGAGGAGGTTACAGAGATAGGGAGGGGTGTAGGGCTGAACGAGGTTACAGAGATAGGGAGGGGGGCGAGGAGCCCATGGAGAGATTTGAATACGAGGATGAGAATTTTGAAATCGAGGCGTTGCCGGACTGGTAGCCAATGTGGGTCAGCGAGCACGGGGGGTGATGGGGTGAACGGGACTTTGTGCGAGTTAGGACTCAGGGAGCAGAGTTTTGGATGACCTCAAGTTTACGGAGGGTAGAATGTGGGAGACATAGCCTGGAGAGCATTGGAATAGTCAAGTCTAGCAGTAACACAGGCATGGATGTGAGTTTCAGCAGCGGATTAATTTTGAGTTATATCATCGGGTTAGACCTGACCTGGAGTAACTCTGTTCAGTTCTGGCACTGCACCTCAGGAATGAGATATTGGCCTCGGTGAGGGTGCCGCGCAAATTCACATGGGGTCTTTGATGGGTTGTTGTTGCATCTTTTTTGGGTCTCTGTTGGTTTTGTCGGGTTTTGTTGGGTCTCTGTTGGGATTTGTCGGGTTTTGTTGGGTCTCTGTTGGGATTTGTCGGGTTTTGTTGGGTCTCTGTTGGGATTTGTCGGGTTTTGTTGGGTCTCTGTTGGATTTGTCGGGTTTTGTTGGGTCTCTCTTGGGATTTGTCGGGTTTTTTTTGGGTCTCAGTTGGGATTTGTTGGGTCTCTGTTGAGTTTTGTTGGGTCTCTGTTGGGTTTTCTTGGGTCTCTGTTGGGTCTCTGTTGGGTTCTGTTGGGTCTCTGTTGGGTTTTGTTGGGTTTTATTGGGTTTATTGGGTCTCTGTTGGTTTTTGTTGCATTTTAATGGGTTTTGTTGGGTCTCTGTTGGGATTTGTTGGGTTTCTGTTGCGTTTTATTGGGTTCTGTTGGGGTTTGTTGGGTTTTGTTGGGTCTCTGTTGGTTTTCTGGGGGTTTTGTTCGGTCTCTGTTGGGTTTTGTTGGGGTGAAGGGGCAGAGGGCAGGATCTGGAGATCTGCAGACTGAGTAACACCTTCCCTCTTCCCCCCTCAGCTGGCGGCACAGGTCCTAGAGGACAAGAACATTGGTTTCGGGCTGGTCGATGCGGAAGAGGATGAAGCTATCGCCAAGAAAATGGGTGAGTCTTTCGACTGTGTTTCTCCTCCTTGCGTTATCTCTGGGAGGGCAGGGGGAGGAGAGTGGAGGAGGGGAGAGGGGAGGAGGGGAGAGGGGGAGGAGTGGGAGGAGGAGTGGAGGAGGGAGAGGGGAGGAGAGGGGAGGAGAGGGAGGAGGGGAGGAGAGGAGAGGAGAGGAGGAGGAGAGGGGAGGAGGGGAGGAGAGGAGAGGGGAGGGAGGGGGAGGGAGAGGAGAGGAGAGGGGAGGGGGAGGAGAGAGGGAGGAGGGGAGAGGGGAGGGAGGAGAGGAGAGGGAGGGGAGGAGGAGGGGAGGGGAGGGGAGGAGAGGGGAGGAGAGGAGAGTAAGGGGAGGAGAGGGGAGGAGAGGAGAGGGGAGGAGAGGGGAGGAGAGGGGAGGAGAGGGGAGGGGATGGGAGGAAGAGGGAGGAGAGGGAGGGGAGAGGAGAGGGGAGGGGAGGAGAGGGGAGGAGAGGGGAGGAGAGGAGAGTGGAGGAGAGGGAGAGGGGAGGGGAGGAGAGGAGGAGAGGGAGGGAGGGAGGGAGGAAGGAGGAGAGAGGAGGGGAGGAGAGGAGAGGGGAGGGGAGGGAGGATAGGGAGGGAGGAGAGGAGAGAGGGAGGGGAGGAGAGGGGAGGGGAGGAGAGGAGAGGGGAGGGAGGAGAGGGGAGGGGAGGTGAGGGAGGGGAGGAGAGGAGGGAGGGGAGAGGAGAGGAGAGGGAGGAGGGAGGGAGGAGAGGGGAGGGGAGGAGAGGGGGAGGGGAAGAGGAGAAGCAATGGGTTGGTAGAATAGCTGGAGTCATTCTCCAAGAAGTCGGGGGGCGGGGGGAGCTGGCGGGGCTGAGTACGATGGAGTTCCAGTGGACTTTAGAGAATCATCAGTGAAGAGGTGGAAGGGGAGTCGGGGAAGGCTGGATGGGCGGACTGGCCTGCTCCAGGCCACGGCGAATGATCTTCCCCCTCCTCCTGCCCTCGTCCCTCCAAAACTAGTGGCTCCAGGGGGCGGGGGGGCGGGGGTGGTGGCAGAGACAGGGGGGTAGGGGATAGTCCAGACCGCCCGTGATCGAGAGGGACCAGGATTCCGCCAAGGCCTCACGAACTGAAAACCTCGGGCCGCCTCCCAT
>NW_028225184.1:12926315-12962880 GCF_052327205.1 Somniosus microcephalus
ACTGAGAGACATCAGTCAGTGTACAGATATCTCCCTGAGAGAGAGGGACTGAGAGACACCAGTCAGTGTACAGATATCTCCCTGAGAGAGAGGGACTGAGAGACACCAATCAGTGTACAGATATCTCCCTCAGAGAGAGGGACTGAAAGACACCAGTCAGTGTACAGATATCTCCCTGAGAGAGAGGGACTGAGAGACACCAGTCAGTGTACAGATATCTCCCTGAGAGAGAGGGACTGAGAGACACCAGTCAGTGTACAGATATCTCCCTGAGAGAGAGAGGGACTGAGAGACCCCAGTCAGTGTACAGATATCTCCCTGAAAGAGGGACTGAGAGACACCAGTCACGATGCAGATATCTCCATGAGAGAGAGAGACTGACAGACACCAGTCAGTGTACAGATATCACCCTGAGAGAGAGGGACTGAGGGACACCAGTCAGTGTTCAGATATCTCCCTGAGGGAGAGGGAATGAGAGACACCAGTCAGTGTACAGATATCTCCCTGAGGGAGGGGGACTGAGAGACACCAGTCAGTTTTCAGATATCTCCCTGAGGGAGAGGGACTGAGAGACACCAGTCAGTGTACAGATATCTCCCTGAGGGAGAGGGAATGAGAGACACCAGTCAGTGTACAGATATCTCCCTGAGAGAGAGAGGGACTGAGAGACACCAGTCAGTGTACAGATATCTCCCTGAGGGAGAGGGACTGAGAGACACCAGTCAGTGTACAGATATCTCCCTGAGGGAGAGGGACTGAGAGACACCAGTCAGTGTACAGGTATCTCCCTGAGAGAGAGGGACTGAGAGACACCAGTCAGTGTACAGATATCTCCCTGAGAGAGAGGGACTGAGAGACACCAGTCAGTGTACAGGTATCTCCCTGAGAGAGAGGGACTGAGAGACACCAGTCAGTGTACAGATATCTCCCTGAGAGAGGGACTGACAGACACCAGTCACGATGCAGATATCTCCATGAGAGAGAGAGACTGAGAGACACCAGTCAGTGTACAGATATCTCCCTGAGGGAGAGGGGACTGAGAGACACCAGTCAGTGTACAGATATCCCCCTGAGAGAGAGGGACTGAGAGACACCAGTCAGTGTACAGATATCTCCCTGAGAGAGAGGGACTGAGAGACACCAGTCAGTGTACAGATATCTCCCTGAGAGAGAGGGACTGAGAGACACCAGTCAGTGTACAGATATCTCCCTGAGGGAGAGGGAATGAGAGACACCAGTCAGTGGACAGATATCTCCCTGAGAGGGAGACAGACTGAGAGACACCAGTCAGTGTACAGATATCTCCCTGAGAGAGAGAGACTGAGAGACACCAGTCAGTGTACAGATATCTCCCTGAGAGAGAGAGACTGAGAGACACCAGTCAGTGTACAGATATCTCCCTGAGAGAGAGGGAATGAGAGACACCAGTCAGTGGACAGATATCTCCCTGAGAGAGAGAGACTGAGAGACACCAGTCAGCGTACAGATATCTCCCTGAGAGAGAGAGGGACTGAGAGACACCAGTCAGCGTACAGATATCTCCCTGAGAGAGAGGGACTGAGAGACAGCAGTCAGTGTACAGATATTTCCCTGAGGGAGAGGGATTGGGAGACACCAGTCAGTGTACAGATATCTCCCTGAGAGAGAGGGACTGAGAGACACCAGTCAGTGTGCAGATATCTCCCTGAGAGAGAGGGACTGAGTGACACCAGTCAGTGTACAGTTATCTCCCTGAGAGAGAGGGACTGAGAGTTGCCAGTCAGTGTACAGATATCACCCTGAGAGAGAGGGACTGAGAGACACCAGTCAGTGTACAGATATCACCCTGAGAGAGAGGGACTGAGAGACACCAGTCAGTGTACAGATATCTCCCTGAGAGAGAGGGACTGAGGGACACCAGTCAGTGTACAGATATCTCACTGAGAGACAGGGGACTGAGAGACACCAGTCAGTGTACAGATATCTCCCTGAGGGAGAGGGGCTGAGAGACACTAGTCAGTGTACAGATATCTCCCTGAGGGAGAGGGACTGACAGACACCAGTCAGTGCACAGATATCTCCCTGAGGGAGAGGGAATGAGAGACACCACTCAGTGTACAGATATCTCCCTGAGAGAGAGGGACTGAGAGACACCAGTCAGTGTACAAATATCTCCCTGAGAGAGAGGGACTGAGAGACACCAGTCAGTGTACAGATATCTCCCTGAGAGAGAGGGACTGAGAGACACCAGTCAGTGTACAGATATCTCCCTGAGAGAGAGGGACTGAGAGACACCAGTCAGTGTACAGATATCTCCCTGAGAGAGAGGGACTGAGAGACACCAGTCAGTGTACAGATATCTCCCTGAGAGAGAGGGACTGAGAGATACCAGTCAGTGTACAGATATCTCCCTGAGGGAGAGGGACTGAGAGACAGCAGTCAGTGTACAGATATCTCCCTGAGAGAGAGGGACTGAGAGACACTAGTCAGTGTACAGATATCTCCCTGAGAGAGAGGAAATGAGAGACACCAGCCAGTGTACAGATATCTCCCTGAGAGAGAGGGACTGAGAGTTACCAGTCAGTGTACAGATATCTCCCTGAGAGAGAGGGACTGAGAGACACCAGTCAGTGTACAGATATCTCCCTGAGAGAGAGGGACTGAGAGACACCAGTCAGTGTACAGATGGCTCCCTGAGGGAGAGGGACTGAGAGACACCATTCAGTGTACAGATATCTCCCTGAGAGAGAGGGACTGAGAGACACCAGTCAGTGTACAGATATCTCCCTGAGAGAGAGGGACTGAGAGACACCAGTCAGTGTACAGATATCTCCCTGAGAGAGAGGGACTGAGAGACACCAGTCAGTGTACAGATATCTCCCTGAAAGAGGGACTGACAGACACCAGTCACGACGCAGATATCTCCATGAGAGTGAGAGACTGAGAGACACCAGTCAGTGTACAGATATCCCCTGAGGGAGAGGGAATGAGAGACACCAGTCAGTGTACAGATATCTCCCTGAGAGAGATGGACAGAGAGACACCAGTCAGTGTACAGATATCTCCCTGAGAGAGAGGGACTGAGAGACACCAGTCAGTGTACAGATATCTCCCTGAGAGAGAGGGACTGAGGGACACCAGTCAGTGTATAGATATCTCACTGAGAGACAGGGGACTGAGAGACACCAGTCAGTGTACAGATATCTCCCTGAGGGAAGAGGGGCTGAGAGACACTAGTCAGTGTACAGATATCTCCCTGAGGGAGAGGGACTGACAGACACCAGTCAGTGCACAGATATCTCCCTGAGGGAGAGGGAATGAGAGACACCAGACAGTGTACAGATATCTCCCTGAGAGAGAGGGACTAAGAGACACCTGTCAGTGTACAGATCTCTCCCTGAGAGAGAGGGACTGAGAGAAACCTGTCCGTGTACAGATAACTCCCTGAGAGAGAGGGACTGAGAGACACCAGTCAGTGTACAGATATCTCCCTGAGAAAGAGAGACTGAGAGACCCCAGTCAGTGTACAGATATCTCCCTGAGAGAGAGGGACTGAGGGGCTTCAGTCAGTGTACAGATATCTCCCTGAGAGAGGGACTGAGAGACACCAGTCAGTGTACAGATATCTCCCTGAGAGAGAGGGGACTGAGAGACACCAGTCAGTGTACAGATATCTCACTGAGAGAGAGGGACTGAGGGGCTCCAGTCAGTGTACAGATATCCCCCTGAGAGAGGGACTGAGAGACACCAGTCAGTGTACAGATATCTCTCTGAGAGAGAGGGACTGAGAGACATCAGTCAGTGTACAGATATCTCCCTGAGAGAGAGGGACTGAGAGACACCAGTCAGTGTACAGATATCTCCCTGAGAGAGAGGGACTGAGAGACACCAATCAGTGTACAGATATCTCCCTCAGAGAGAGGGACTGAGAGACACCAGTCAGTGTACAGATATCTCCCTGAGAGAGAGGGACTGAGAGACACCAGTCAGTGTACAGATATCTCCCTGAAAGAGGGACTGAGAGACACCAGTCACGATGCAGATATCTCCATGAGAGAGAGAGACTGACAGACACCAGTCAGTGTACAGATATCACCCTGAGAGAGAGGGACTGAGAGACACCAGTCAGTGTACAGATATCTCCCTGAGAGAGAGGGACTGAGAGACACCAGTCAGTGTACAGATATATCCCTGAGAGAGAGTGGGACTGACAGACACCAGTCAGTGCACAGATATCTCCCTGAGGGAGAGGGACTGAGGGACACCAGTCAGTGTTCAGATATCTCCCTGAGGGAGAGGGAATGAGAGACACCAGTCAGTGTACAGATATCTCCCTGAGGGAGGGGGACTGAGAGACACCAGTCAGTTTTCAGATATCTCCCTGAGGGAGAGGGACTGAGAGACACCAGTCAGTGTACAGATATCTCCCTGAGGGAGAGGGAATGAGAGACACCAGTCAGTGTACAGATATCTCCCTGAGAGAGAGAGGGACTGAGAGACACCAGTCAGTGTACAGATATCTCCCTGAGGGAGAGGGACTGAGAGACACCAGTCAGTGTACAGATATCTCCCTGAGGGAGAGGGACTGAGAGACACCAGTCAGTGTACAGATATCTCCCTGAGAGACAGGGGACTGAGAGACACCAGTCAGTGTACAGATATCTCCCTGAGGGAGTGGAACTGAGAGACACCAGTCAGTGTACAGATATCTCCCTGAGAGTGAGGGACTGAGAGACACCAGTCAGTGTACAGATATCTCCCTGAGAGGGAGGGACTGAGAGACACCAGTCAGTGTACAGATATCTCCCTGAGGGGGAGGGACTGAGAGACACCAGTCAGTGTACAGATATCTCCCTGAGAGAGAGGGACTGAGAGACACCAGTCAGTGTACAGATATCTCCCTGAGAGAGAGGGACAGAGAGACACCAGTCAGTGTACAGATATCTCCCTGAGGGAGAGGGACTGAGAGACACCAGTCAGTGTACAGATATCTCCCTGAGAGAGAGGGACTGAGAGACACCAGTCAGTGTACAGATATCTCCCTGAGAGAGAGAGGCTGAGAGACAACAGTCAGTTTACAGATATCTCCCTGAGAGAGACGGACTGAGAGACACCAGTCAGTGTACAGGTATCTCCCTGAGAGAGAGGGACTGAGAGACACCAGTCAGTGTACAGATATCTCCCTGAAAGAGGGACTGACAGACACCAGTCACGATGCAGATATCTCCATGAGAGAGAGAGACTGAGAGACACCAGTCAGTGTACAGATATCTCCCTGAGAGAGAGGGACTGAGAGACACCAGTCAGTGTACAGATATCCCCCTGAGAGAGAGGGACTGAGAGACACCAGTCAGTGTACAGATATCTCCCTGAGAGAGAGGGACTGAGAGACACCAGTCAGTGTACAGATATCTCCCTGAGAGAGAGGGACTGAGAGACACCAGTCAGTGTACAGATATCTCCCTGAGGGAGAGGGAATGAGAGACACCAGTCAGTGGACAGATATCTCCCTGAGAGGGAGACAGACTGAGAGACACCAGTCAGTGTACAGATATCTCCCTGAGAGAGAGAGACTGAGAGACACCAGTCAGTGTACAGATATCTCCCTGAGAGAGAGAGGGACTGAGAGACACCAGTCAGTGTACAGATATCTCCCTGAGAGAGAGGGACTGAGAGTTAGCAGTCAGTGTACAGATATCTCCCTGAGAGAGAGGGACTGAGAGACACCAGTCAGCGTACAGATATCTCCCTGAGAGAGAGGGACTGAGAGACAGCAGTCAGTGTACAGATATTTCCCTGAGGGAGAGGGATTGAGAGACACCAGTCAGTGTACAGGTATCTCCCTGAGAGAGAGGGACTGAGAGACACCAGTCAGTGTACAGATATCTCCCTGAGAGAGAGGGACTGAGAGTTGCCAGACAGTGTACAGATATCACCCTGAGAGAGAGGGACTGAGAGACACCACTCAGTGTAGAGGTATCTCCCTGAGAGAGAGGGACTGAGAGACACCATTCAGTGTACAGATATTTCCCTGAGAGAGAGGGACTGAGAGACACCAGTCAGTGTACATATATCTCCCTGAGAGCGAGTGACTGAGAGACACCAGTCAGTGTACAGATATCTCCCTGAGAGAGAGGGACTGAGAGACTCCAGTCAGTGTACAGATATCTCCCTGAGGGTGAGGGACTGAGAGACACCAGTCAGTGTACAGATATCTCCCTGAGAGAGAGGGACTGAGAGACACCAGTCAGTGTACAGATATCTCACCGAGAGAGTGGGACTGAGAGACACCAGTCAGTGTACAGATATCTCCCTGAGAGAGAGGGACTGAGAGACACCAGACAGTGTACAGATATCTCCCTGAGAGAGAGGGACTGAGAGACACCAGTCAGTGTACAGATATCTCCATGAGAGTGAGAGACTGAGAGACACCAGTCAGTGTACAGATATCCCCTGAGGGAGAGGGAATGAGAGACACCAGTCAGTGTACAGATATCTCCCTGAGAGAGATGGACAGAGAGACACCAGTCAGTGTACAGATATCTCCCTGAGAGAGAGGGACTGAGAGACACCAGTCAGTGTACAGATATCTCCCTGAGAGAGAGGGACTGAGGGACACCAGTCAGTGTACAGATATCTCACTGAGAGACAGGGGACTGAGAGACACCAGTCAGTGTACAGATATCTCCCTGAGAGAGAGGGACTGAGAGACACCAGTCAGTGGACAGATATCTCCCTGAGAGAGAGGGACTGAGAGACACCAGTCAGTGTACAGATATCTCCCTGAGAGAGAGGGACTGAGAGACACCAGTCAGTGTACAGATATCTCCCTGAGGGAGTGGAACTGAGAGACACCAGTCAGTGTACAGATATCTCCCTGAGAGTGAGGGACTGAGAGACACCAGTCAGTGTACAGATATCTCCCTAAGAGAGAGGGACTGAGAGACACCAGTCAGTGTACAGATATCTCCCTGAGGGAGAGGGACTGAGAGACACCAGTCAGTGTACAGATATCTCCCTGAGGGAGAGGGACTGAGAGACACCAGTCAGTGTACAGATATCTCCCTGAGAGAGAGGGACTGAGTGACACCAGTCAGTGTACAGATATCTCCCTGAGAGAGAGAGGGACTGAGAGACACCAGTCAGTGTACAGATATCTCCCTGAGGGAGAGGGACTGAGAGACACCAGTCAGTGTACAGATATCTCCCTGATGGAGAGGGACTGAGAGACACCAGTCAGTGTACAGATATCTCCCTGAGAGAGAGGGACTGAGAGACACCAGTCAGTGTACAGTTATCTCCCTGAGAGAGAGGGACTGAGAGACACCAGTCAGTGTACAGATATCTCCCTGAGAGAGAGGGACTGAGAGACACCAGTCAGTGTACAGATATCTCCCTGAGAGAGAGGGACTGAGAGACACCAGTCAGTGTACAGATATCTCCCTGAAAGAGGGACTGACAGACACCAGTCACGACGCAGATATCTCCATGAGAGTGAGAGACTGAGAGACACCAGTCAGTGTACAGATATCCCCTGAGGGAGAGGGAATGAGAGACACCAGTCAGTGTACAGATATCTCCCTGAGAGAGATGGACAGAGAGACACCAGTCAGTGTACAGATATCTCCCTGAGAGAGAGGGACTGAGAGACACCAGTCAGTGTACAGATATCTCCCTGAGAGAGAGGGACTGAGGGACACCAGTCAGTGTATAGATATCTCACTGAGAGACAGGGGACTGAGAGACACCAGTCAGTGTACAGATATCTCCCTGAGGGAAGAGGGGCTGAGAGACACTAGTCAGTGTACAGATATCTCCCTGAGGGAGAGGGACTGACAGACACCAGTCAGTGCACAGATATCTGCCTGAGGGAGAGGGAATGAGAGACACCAGACAGTGTACAGATATCTCCCTGAGAGAGAGGGACTAAGAGACACCTGTCAGTGTACAGATCTCTCCCTGAGAGAGAGGGACTGAGAGAAACCTGTCCGTGTACAGATAACTCCCTGAGAGAGAGGGACTGAGAGACACCAGTCAGTGTACAGATATCT
This sequence comes from Somniosus microcephalus, assembly GCF_052327205.1. Lineage (NCBI taxonomy): Eukaryota > Metazoa > Chordata > Chondrichthyes > Squaliformes > Somniosidae > Somniosus > Somniosus microcephalus. The sequence continues at coordinate 12,934,346 of NW_028225184.1, forward strand.
CCCTGAGAAAGAGAGACTGAGAGACCCCAGTCAGTGTACAGATATCTCCCTGAGAGAGAGGGACTGAGGGGCTTCAGTCAGTGTACAGATATCTCCCTGAGAGAGGGACTGAGAGACACCAGTCAGTGTACAGATATCTCCCTGAGAGAGAGGGGACTGAGAGACACCAGTCAGTGTACAGATATCTCACTGAGAGAGAGGGACTGAGGGGCTCCAGTCAGTGTACAGATATCCCCCTGAGAGAGGGACTGAGAGACACCAGTCAGTGTACAGATATCTCTCTGAGAGAGAGGGACTGAGAGACATCAGTCAGTGTACAGATATCTCCCTGAGAGAGAGGGACTGAGAGACACCAGTCAGTGTACAGATATCTCCCTGAGAGAGAGGGACTGAGAGACACCAATCAGTGTACAGATATCTCCCTCAGAGAGAGGGACTGAGAGACACCAGTCAGTGTACAGATATCTCCCTGAGAGAGAGGGACTGAGAGACACCAGTCAGTGTACAGATATCTCCCTGAAAGAGGGACTGAGAGACACCAGTCACGATGCAGATATCTCCATGAGAGAGAGAGACTGACAGACACCAGTCAGTGTACAGATATCACCCTGAGAGAGAGGGACTGAGAGACACCAGTCAGTGTACAGATATCTCCCTGAGAGAGAGGGACTGAGAGACACCAGTCAGTGTACAGATATATCCCTGAGAGAGAGTGGGACTGACAGACACCAGTCAGTGCACAGATATCTCCCTGAGGGAGAGGGACTGAGGGACACCAGTCAGTGTTCAGATATCTCCCTGAGGGAGAGGGAATGAGAGACACCAGTCAGTGTACAGATATCTCCCTGAGGGAGGGGGACTGAGAGACACCAGTCAGTTTTCAGATATCTCCCTGAGGGAGAGGGACTGAGAGACACCAGTCAGTGTACAGATATCTCCCTGAGGGAGAGGGAATGAGAGACACCAGTCAGTGTACAGATATCTCCCTGAGAGAGAGAGGGACTGAGAGACACCAGTCAGTGTACAGATATCTCCCTGAGGGAGAGGGACTGAGAGACACCAGTCAGTGTACAGATATCTCCCTGAGGGAGAGGGACAGAGAGACACCAGTCAGTGTACAGATATCTCCCTGAGAGACAGGGGACTGAGAGACACCAGTCAGTGTACAGATATCTCCCTGAGGGAGTGGAACTGAGAGACACCAGTCAGTGTACAGATATCTCCCTGAGAGTGAGGGACTGAGAGACACCAGTCAGTGTACAGATATCTCCCTGAGAGGGAGGGACTGAGAGACACCAGTCAGTGTACAGATATCTCCCTGAGGGGGAGGGACTGAGAGACACCAGTCAGTGTACAGATATCTCCCTGAGAGAGAGGGACTGAGAGACACCAGTCAGTGTACAGATATCTCCCTGAGAGAGAGGGACAGAGAGACACCAGTCAGTGTACAGATATCTCCCTGAGGGAGAGGGACTGAGAGACACCAGTCAGTGTACAGATATCTCCCTGAGAGAGAGGGACTGAGAGACACCAGTCAGTGTACAGATATCTCCCTGAGAGAGAGAGGCTGAGAGACAACAGTCAGTTTACAGATATCTCCCTGAGAGAGACGGACTGAGAGACACCAGTCAGTGTACAGGTATCTCCCTGAGAGAGAGGGACTGAGAGACACCAGTCAGTGTACAGATATCTCCCTGAAAGAGGGACTGACAGACACCAGTCACGATGCAGATATCTCCATGAGAGAGAGAGACTGAGAGACACCAGTCAGTGTACAGATATCTCCCTGAGAGAGAGGGACTGAGAGACACCAGTCAGTGTACAGATATCCCCCTGAGAGAGAGGGACTGAGAGACACCAGTCAGTGTACAGATATCTCCCTGAGAGAGAGGGACTGAGAGACACCAGTCAGTGTACAGATATCTCCCTGAGAGAGAGGGACTGAGAGACACCAGTCAGTGTACAGATATCTCCCTGAGGGAGAGGGAATGAGAGACACCAGTCAGTGGACAGATATCTCCCTGAGAGGGAGACAGACTGAGAGACACCAGTCAGTGTACAGATATCTCCCTGAGAGAGAGAGACTGAGAGACACCAGTCAGTGTACAGATATCTCCCTGAGAGAGAGAGGGACTGAGAGACACCAGTCAGTGTACAGATATCTCCCTGAGAGAGAGGGACTGAGAGTTAGCAGTCAGTGTACAGATATCTCCCTGAGAGAGAGGGACTGAGAGACACCAGTCAGCGTACAGATATCTCCCTGAGAGAGAGGGACTGAGAGACAGCAGTCAGTGTACAGATATTTCCCTGAGGGAGAGGGATTGAGAGACACCAGTCAGTGTACAGGTATCTCCCTGAGAGAGAGGGACTGAGAGACACCAGTCAGTGTACAGATATCTCCCTGAGAGAGAGGGACTGAGAGTTGCCAGACAGTGTACAGATATCACCCTGAGAGAGAGGGACTGAGAGACACCACTCAGTGTAGAGGTATCTCCCTGAGAGAGAGGGACTGAGAGACACCATTCAGTGTACAGATATTTCCCTGAGAGAGAGGGACTGAGAGACACCAGTCAGTGTACATATATCTCCCTGAGAGCGAGTGACTGAGAGACACCAGTCAGTGTACAGATATCTCCCTGAGAGAGAGGGACTGAGAGACTCCAGTCAGTGTACAGATATCTCCCTGAGGGTGAGGGACTGAGAGACACCAGTCAGTGTACAGATATCTCCCTGAGAGAGAGGGACTGAGAGACACCAGTCAGTGTACAGATATCTCACCGAGAGAGTGGGACTGAGAGACACCAGTCAGTGTACAGATATCTCCCTGAGAGAGAGGGACTGAGAGACACCAGACAGTGTACAGATATCTCCCTGAGAGAGAGGGACTGAGAGACACCAGTCAGTGTACAGATATCTCCATGAGAGTGAGAGACTGAGAGACACCAGTCAGTGTACAGATATCCCCTGAGGGAGAGGGAATGAGAGACACCAGTCAGTGTACAGATATCTCCCTGAGAGAGATGGACAGAGAGACACCAGTCAGTGTACAGATATCTCCCTGAGAGAGAGGGACTGAGAGACACCAGTCAGTGTACAGATATCTCCCTGAGAGAGAGGGACTGAGGGACACCAGTCAGTGTACAGATATCTCACTGAGAGACAGGGGACTGAGAGACACCAGTCAGTGTACAGATATCTCCCTGAGAGAGAGGGACTGAGAGACACCAGTCAGTGGACAGATATCTCCCTGAGAGAGAGGGACTGAGAGACACCAGTCAGTGTACAGATATCTCCCTGAGAGAGAGGGACTGAGAGACACCAGTCAGTGTACAGATATCTCCCTGAGGGAGTGGAACTGAGAGACACCAGTCAGTGTACAGATATCTCCCTGAGAGTGAGGGACTGAGAGACACCAGTCAGTGTACAGATATCTCCCTAAGAGAGAGGGACTGAGAGACACCAGTCAGTGTACAGATATCTCCCTGAGGGAGAGGGACTGAGAGACACCAGTCAGTGTACAGATATCTCCCTGAGGGAGAGGGACTGAGAGACACCAGTCAGTGTACAGATATCTCCCTGAGAGAGAGGGACTGAGTGACACCAGTCAGTGTACAGATATCTCCCTGAGAGAGAGAGGGACTGAGAGACACCAGTCAGTGTACAGATATCTCCCTGAGGGAGAGGGACTGAGAGACACCAGTCAGTGTACAGATATCTCCCTGATGGAGAGGGACTGAGAGACACCAGTCAGTGTACAGATATCTCCCTGAGAGAGAGGGACTGAGAGACACCAGTCAGTGTACAGTTATCTCCCTGAGAGAGAGGGACTGAGAGACACCAGTCAGTGTACAGATATCTCCCTGAGAGAGAGGGACTGAGAGACACCAGTCAGTGTACAGATATCTCCCTGAGAGAGAGGGACTGAGAGACACCAGTCAGTGAACAGATATCTCCCTGAGAGAGAGGGACTGAGAGACTCCAGTCAGTGTACAGATATCTCCCTGAGAGAGAGGGACTGAGAGAGACCAGTCAGTGTACAGATATCTCCCTGAGGGAGAGGGTGTCTGAGAGACACCAGTCAGTGTACAGATATCTCCCTGAGAGAGAGGGACTGAGAGACACCAGTCAGTGTACAGATATCTCCCTGAGGGAGAGGGACTGAGAGACACCAGTCAGTGTACAGATATCTCCCTGAGAGAGAGGGACTGACAGACACCAGTGAGTGTACTGATATCTCCCTGTGAGAGGGACTGAGAGACACCAGTCAGTGTACAGATATCTCCCTGAGAGAGAGGGACTGAGAGATACCAGTCAGTGTACAGATATCTCCCTGAGAGAGAGGGGACTGAGAGACACCAGTCAGTGTACAGATATCTCCCTGAGAGAGAGGGACTGAGAGACACCAGTCAGTGCACAGATATCTCCCTGAGAGAGAGGGACTGAGAGACACCAATCAGTGTACAGATATCTCCCTGAAAGAGGGACTGACAGACACCAGTCACGACGCAGATATCTCCCTGAGAGAGAGGGACTGAGAGACACCAGTCAGTGTACAGATATCTCCCTGAGAGAGAGGGACTGAGAGACACCAGTCAGTGTACAGATATCCCCTGAGGGAGAGGGACTGAGAGACACCAGTCAGTGTACAGATATCTCCCTGAGAGAGAGGGACTGAGAGACACCAGTCAGTGTACAGATATCTCCCTGAGAGAGATGGACAGAGAGACACCAGTCAGTGTACAGATATCTCCCTGAGAGAGAGGGACTGAGAGACACCAGTCAGTGTACAGATATCTCCCTGAGAGAGAGGGACTGAGGGACACCAGTCAGTGTACAGATATCTCACTGAGAGAGAGGGGACTGAGAGACACCAGTCAGTGTACAGATATCTCCCTGAGGGAGAGGGGCTGAGAGACACTAGTCAGTGTACAGATATCTCCCTGAGGGAGAGGGACTGACAGACACCAGTCAGTGCACAGATATCTCGCTGAGGGAGAGGGAATGAGAGACACCAGTCAGTGTACAGATATCTCCCTGAGAGAGAGGGACTGAGAGACACCTGTCAGTGTACAGATCTCTCCCTGAGAGAGAGGGACTGAGGGGCTCCAGTCAGTGTACAGATATCTCCCTGAGAGAGGGACTGAGAGACACCAGTCAGTGTACAGATATCTCCCTGAGAGAGAGGGGACTGAGAGACACCAGTCAGTGTACAGATATCTCCCTGAGAGAGAGGGACTGAGGGGCTCCAGTCAGTGTACAGATATCCCCCTGAGAGAGGGACTGAGAGACATCAGTCAGTGTACAGATATCTCCCTGAGAGAGAGGGACTGAGAGACACCAGCCAGTGTACAAATATCTCCCTGAGAGAGAGGGACTGAGAGACTCCAGTCAGTGTACAGATATCTCCCTGAAAGAGAGGGACTGGGAGACACCAGTCAGTGTACAGATATCTCCCTGAGAGAGAGGGACTGAGAGACAGCAGCCAGTGTACAGATATCTCCCTGAGAGAGAGGGACTGAGAGACACCAGTCAGTGGACAGATATCTCCCCGAGAGAGAGAGTGACTGAGAGACACCAGTCAGTGTACAGATATCTCCCTGAGAGAGAGGGACTGAGAGACAGCAGTCAGTGTACAGATATCTCCCTGAGAGAGAGGGACTGAGAGATACCAGTCAGTGTACAGATATCTCCCTGGGGGAGAGGGGACTGAGAGACACCAGTCAGCGTACAGATATCTCCCTGAGAGAGAGGGACTGAGAGACACCAGTCAGTGGACAGATATCTCCCTGAGAGAGAGGGACTGAGAGACACCAGTCAGTGTACAGATATCTCCCTGAGAGGGAGGGACTGAGAGACACCAGTCAGTGTACAGATATCTCCCTGAGGGAGTGGAACTGAGAGACACCAGTCAGTGTACAGATATCTCCCTGAGAGACAGTGGACTGAGAGACACCAGTCAGTGTACAGATATCTCCCTGAGGGAGAGGGACTGAGAGACACCAGTCAGTGTACAGATATCTCCCTGAGGGAGAGGGACTGAGAGACACCAGTCAGTGTACAGATATCTCCCTGAGAGAGAGGGACTGAGAGACACCAGTCAGTGTACAGATATCTCCCTGAGAGAGAGAGGGACTGAGAGACACCAGTCAGTGTACAGATATCTCCCTGAGGGAGAGGGACTGAGAGACACCAGTCAGTGTACAGATATCTCCCTGACGGAGAGGGACTGAGAGACACCAGTCAGTGTACAGATATCTCCCTGAGAGAGAGGGACTGAGAGACACCAGTCAGTGTACAATTATCTCCCTGAGAGAGAGGGACTGAGAGACACCAGTCAGTGTACAGATATCTCCCTGAGAGAGAGGGACTGAGAGACACCAGTCAGTGTACAGATATCTCCCTGAGAGAGAGGGACTGAGAGACACCAGTCAGTGAACAGATATCTCCCTGAGAGAGAGGGACTGAGAGACACCAGTCAGTGTACAGATATCTCCCTGAGAGAGAGGGACTGAGAGAGACCAGTCAGTGTACAGATATCTCCCTGAGGGAGAGGGTGTCTGAGAGACACCAGTCAGTGTACAGATATCTCCCTGAGAGAGAGGGACTGAGAGACACCAGTCAGTGTACAGATATCTCCCTGAGAGAGAGAGAGACTGAGAGACACCAGTCATTGTACAGATTTCTCCCTGAGGGAGAGGGACTGAGAGACACCAGTCAGTGTACAGATATCTCCCTGAGAGAGAGGGACTGAGAGACACCAGTCAGTGTACTGATATCTCCCTGTGAGAGGGACTGAGAGACACCAGTCAGTGTACAGATATCTCCCTGAGAGAGAGGGACTGAGAGATACCAGTCAGTGTACAGATATCTCCCTGAGAGAGAGGGGACTGAGAGACACCAGTCAGTGTACAGATATCTCCCTGAGAGAGAGGGACTGAGAGACACCAGTCAGTGCACAGATATCTCCCTGAGAGAGAGGGACTGAGAGACACCAGTCAGTGTACAGATATCTCCCTGAAAGAGGGACTGACAGACACCAGTCACGACGCAGATATCTCCCTGAGAGAGAGGGACTGAGAGACACCAGTCAGTGTACAGATATCTCCCTGAGAGAGAGGGACTGAGAGACACCAGTCAGTGTACAGATATCCCCTGAGGGAGAGGGACTGAGAGACACCCGTCAGTGTACAGATATCTCCCTGAGAGAGAGGGACTGAGAGACACCAGTCAGTGTACAGATATCTCCCTGAGAGAGATGGACAGAGAGACACCAGTCAGTGTACAGATATCTCCCTGAGAGAGAGGGACTGAGAGACACCAGTCAGTGTACAGATATCTCCCTGAGAGAGAGGGACTGAGGGACACCAGTCAGTGTACAGATATCTCACTGAGAGAGAGGGGACTGAGAGACACCAGTCAGTGTACAGATATGTCCCTGAGGGAGAGGGGCTGAGAGACACTAGTCAGTGTACAGATATCTCCCTGAGGGAGAGGGACTGACAGACACCAGTCAGTGCACAGATATCTCGCTGAGGGAGAGGGAATGAGAGACACCAGTCAGTGTACAGATATCTCCCTGAGAGAGAGGGACTGAGAGACAGCAGTCAGTGTACAGATATCTCCCTGAGGGAGAGGGGACTGAGAGACACCAGTCAGCGTACAGATATCTCCCTGAGAGAGAGGGACTGAGAGACACCAGTCAGTGGACAGATATCTCCCTGAGAGAGAGGGACTGAGAGACACCAGTCTGTGTACAGATATCTCCCTGAGAGAGAGGGACTGAGAGACACCAGTCAGTGTACAGATATCTCCCTGAGGGAGTGGAACTGAGAGACACCAGTCAGTGTACAGATATCTCCCTGAGAGACAGTGGACTGAGAGACACCAGTCAGTGTACAGATATCTCCCTGAGGGAGTGGAACTGAGAGACACCAGTCAGTATACAGATATCTCCCTGAGAGTGAGGGACTGAGAGACACCAGTCAGTGTACAGATATCTCCCTGAGAGAGAGGGACTGAGAGACACCAGTCAGTGTACAGATATCTCCCTGAGGGAGAGGGACTGAGAGACACCAGTCAGTGTACAGATATCTCCCTGAGGGAGAGGGACTGAGAGACACCAGTCAGTGTACAGATATCTCCCTGAGAGAGAGGGACTGAGAGACACCAGTCAGTGTACAGATATCTCCCTGAGAGAGAGAGGGACTGAGAGACACCAGTCAGTGTACAGATATCTCCCTGAGGGAGAGGGACTGAGAGACACCAGTCAGTGTACAGATATCTCCCTGAGAGAGAGGGACTGAGAGAGACCAGTCAGTGTACAGATATCTCCCTGAGGGAGAGGGTGTCTGAGAGACACCAGTCAGTGTACAGATATCTCCCTGAGAGAGAGGGACTGAGAGACACCAGTCAGTTTACAGATATCTCCCTGAGAGAGAGAGAGACTGAGAGACACCAGTCATTGTACAGATATCTCCCTGAGGGAGAGGGACTGAGAGACACCAGTGAGTGTACAGATATCTCCCTGAGAGAGAGGGACTGAGAGACACCAGTCAGTGTACTGATATCTCCCTGTGAGAGGGACTGAGAGACACCAGTCAGTGTACAGATATCTCCCTGAGAGAGAGGGACTGAGAGATACCAGTCAGTGTACAGATATCTCCCTGAGAGAGAGGGGACTGAGAGACACCAGTCAGTGTACAGATATCTCCCTGAGAGAGAGGGACTGAGAGACACCAGTCAGTGCACAGATATCTCCCTGAGAGAGAGGGACTGAGAGACACCAGTCAGTGTACAGATATCTCCCTGAAAGAGGGACTGACAGACACCAGTCACGACGCAGATATCTCCCTGAGAGAGAGGGACTGAGAGACACCAGTCAGTGTACAGATATCTCCCTGAGAGAGAGGGACTGAGAGACACCAGTCAGTGTACAGATATCCCCTGAGGGAGAGGGACTGAGAGACACCAGTCAGTGTACAGATATCTCCCTGAGAGAGAGGGACTGAGAGACACCAGTCAGTGTACAGATATCTCCCTGAGAGAGATGGACAGAGAGACACCAGTCAGTGTACAGATATCTTCCTGAGAGAGAGGGACTGAGAGACACCAGTCAGTGTACAGATATCTCCCTGAGAGAGAGGGACTGAGGGACACCAGTCAGTGTACAGATATCTCACTGAGAGAGAGGGGACTGAGAGACACCAGTCAGTGTACAGATATCTCCCTGAGGGAGAGGGTCTGACAGACACCAGTCAGTGCACAGATATCTCGCTGAGGGAGAGGGAATGAGAGACACCAGCCAGTGTACAGATATCTCCCTGAGAGAGAGGGACTGAGAGACACCTGTCAGTGTACAGATCTCTCCCTGAGAGAGAGGGACTGAGAGAAACCTGTCCGTGTACAGATAACTCCCTGAGAGAGAGGGACTGAGAGACACCAGTCAGTGTACAGATATCTCCCTGAGAAAGAGAGACTGAGAGACCCCAGTCAGTGTACAGATATCTCCCTGAGAGAGAGGGACTGAGGGGCTCCAGTCAGTGTACAGATATCTCCCTGAGAGAGGGACTGAGAGACACCAGTCAGTGTACAGATATCTCCCTGAGAGAGAGGGGACTGAGAGACACCAGTCAGTGTACAGATATCTCCCTGAGAGAGAGGGACTGAGGGGCTCCAGTCAGTGTACAGATATCCCCCTGAGAGAGGGACTGAGAGACATCAGTCAGTGTACAGATATCTCCCTGAGAGAGAGGGACTGAGAGACACCAGTCAGTGTACAGATATCTCCCTGAGAGAGAGGGACTGAGAGACTCCAGTCAGTGTACAGATATCTCCCTCAGAGAGAGGGACTGAGAGACACCAGTCAGTGTACAGATATCTCCCTGAGAGAGAGGGACTGAGAGATACCAGTCAGTGTACAGATATCTCCCTGAGAGAGAGGGACTGAGAGACACCAGTCAGTGTACAGATATCTCCCTGAGAGAGAGGGGACTGAGAGACACCAGTCAGTGTACAGATATCTCCCTGAAAGAGAGGGACTGGGAGACACCAGTCAGTGTACAGATATCTCCCTGAGAGAGAGGGACTGAGAGACAGCAGCCAGTGTACAGATATCTCCCTGAGAGAGAGGGACTGAGAGACAGCAGTCAGTGTACAGATATCTCCCTGAGAGAGAGGGACTGAGAGATACCAGTCAGTGTACAGATATCTCCCTGAGGGAGAGGGGACTGAGAGACACCAGTCAGCGTACAGATATCTCCCTGAGGGAGAGGAGACTGAGAGTTACCAGTCAGTGTACAGATATCTCCCTGAGAGAGAGGGACTGAGAGACACCAGTCAGTGTACAGATATCTCCCTGAGGGTGAGGGACTGAGAGACACCAGTCACTGTACAGATATCTTCATGAGAGAGAGGGACTGAGAGACACCAGTCAGTGTACAGATATCTCCATGAAAGAGAGGGACTGAGAGACACCAGTCACGATGCAGATATCTCCATGAGAGAGAGAGACTGAGAGACACCAGTCAGTGTACAGATATCTCCCTGAGAGAGAGGGACTGAGAGACACCAGTCAGTGTACAGATATCTCCCTGAGAGAGAGGGGACTGAGAGACACCAGTCAGTGTACAGATATCTCCCTGAGAGAGAGGGACTCAGAGACACCAGCCAGTGTACAGATATCTCCCTGAGGGAGAGGGGCTGAGAGATACAAGTCAGTGTACAGATTTCCCCTGAGGGAGAGGGACTGAGAGACACCAGTCAGTGTACAGATATCTCCCTGAGAGAGAGGGACTGAGAGACACCAGTCAGTGTACAGATATCTCCCTGAGAGAGATGGACAGAGAGACACCAGTCAGTGTACAGATATCTTCCTGAGAGAGAGGGACTGAGAGACACCAGTCAGTGTACAGATATCTCCCTGAGAGAGAGGGACTGAGGGACACCAGTCAGTGTACAGATATCTCACTGAGAGAGAGGGGACTGAGAGACACCAGTCAGTGTACAGATATCTCCCTGAGGGAGAGGGGCTGAGAGACACTAGTCAGTGTACAGATATCTCCCTGAGGGAGAGGGACTGACAGACACCAGTCAGTGCACAGATATCTCGCTGAGGGAGAGGGAATGAGAGACACCAGTCAGTGTACAGATATCTCCCTGAGAGAGAGGGACTGAGAGACACCTGTCAGTGTACAGATCTCTCCCTGAGAGAGAGGGACTGAGAGAAACCTGTCCGTGTACAGATAACTCCCTGAGAGAGAGGGACTGAGAGACACCAGTCAGTGTACAGATATCTCCCTGAGAAAGAGAGACTGAGAGACCCCAGTCAGTGTACAGATATCTCCCTGAGAGAGAGGGACTGAGGGGCTCCAGTCAGTGTACAGATATCTCCCTGAGAGAGGGACTGAGAGACACCAGTCAGTGTACAGATATCTCCCTGAGAGAGAGGGGACTGAGAGACACCAGTCAGTGTACAGATATCTCCCTGAGAGAGAGGGACTGAGGGGCTCCAGTCAGTGTACAGATATCCCCCTGAGAGAGGGACTGAGAGACATCAGTCAGTGTACAGATATCTCCCTGAGAGAGAGGGACTGAGAGACACCAGTCAGTGTACAGATATCTCCCTGAGAGAGAGGGACTGAGAGACTCCAGTCAGTGTACAGATATCTCCCTCAGAGAGAGGGACTGAGAGACACCAGTCAGTGTACAGATATCTCCCTGAGAGAGAGGGACTGAGAGATACCAGTCAGTGTACAGATATCTCCCTGAGAGAGAGGGACTGAGAGACACCAGTCAGTGTACAGATATCTCCCTGAGAGAGAGGGGACTGAGAGACACCAGTCAGTGTACAGATATCTCCCTGAAAGAGAGGGACTGGGAGACACCAGTCAGTGTACAGATATCTCCCTGAGAGAGAGGGACTGAGAGACAGCAGTCAGTGTACAGATATCTCCCTGAGAGAGAGGGACTGAGAGATACCAGTCAGTGTACAGATATCTCCCTGAGGGAGAGGGGACTGAGAGACACCAGTCAGCGTACAGATATCTCCCTGAGGGAGAGGAGACTGAGAGTTACCAGTCAGTGTACAGATATCTCCCTGAGAGAGAGGGACTGAGAGACACCAGTCAGTGTACAGATATCTCCCTGTGAGCGAGTGACTGAGAGACACCAGTCAGTGTACAGATATCTCCCTGAGAGAGAGGGACTGAGAGACACCAGTCAGTGTACAGATATCTCCCTGAGGGTGAGGGACTGAGAGACACCAGTCACTGTACAGATATCTTCATGAGAGAGAGGGACTGAGAGACACCAGTCAGTGTACAGATATCTCCATGAAAGAGAGGGACTGAGAGACACCAGTCACGATGCAGATATCTCCATGAGAGAGAGAGACTGAGAGACACCAGTCAGTGTACAGATATCTCCCTGAGAGAGAGGGACTGAGAGACACCAGTCAGTGTACAGATATCTCCCTGAGGGAGAGGGGACTGAGAGACACCAGTCACTGTACAGATATCTCCCTGAGGGAGAGGGGCTGAGAGACACTAGTCAGTGTACAGATATCTCCCTGAGAGAGAGGGACTGAGAGACACCAGTCAGTGTACAGATATCTCCCTGAGAGAGAGGGACTGAGAGACACCAGTCAGTGTACAGATATCTCCCTGAGAGAGAGGGGACTGAGAGACACCAGTCAGTGTACAGATATCTCCCTGAGGGAGAGGGGCTGAGAGACCCTAGTCTGTGTACAGATATCTCCCTGAGGGAGAGGAAATGAGAGACACCGGCCAGTGTACAGATATCTCGCTGAGAGAGAGGGACTGAGAGTTACCAGTCAGTGTACAGATATCTCCCTGAGAGAGAGGGTCTGAGAGACACCAGTCAGTGTACAGATATCTCCCTGAGAGAGAGGGACTGAGGGGCTCCAGTCAGTGTACAGATATCTCCCTGAGAGAGAGGGGACTGAGAGACACCAGTCTGTGTACAGATATCTCCCTGAGAGAGAGGGACTGAGAGACACCAGTCAGTGTACAGATATCTCCCTGAGGGAGAGGGACTGAGAGACACCATTCAGTGTACAGATAACTTCCTGAGAGAGAGGGGACTGAGAGACACCAGTCAGTGTACAGATTGCTCCCTGAGGGAGAGGGACTGAGAGAAACCAGTCTGTGCACTGATATCTCCCTGAGAGAGAGAGGGACGGACAGACACCAGTCAGTGTACAGATATCTCCCTGAGAGAGAGGGACTGAGAGACACCAGTCAGTGTACAGATATCTCCCTGAGAGAGAGGGACTGAGAGACACCAGTCAGTGTACAGATATCTCCCTTAGAGAGAGGGACTGAGAGACACCAGTCAGTGTACAGATATCTCCCTGAGGGAGAGGGACTGAGGGACACCAGTCAGTGTACAGATATCTCCCTGAGAGAGAGGGGACTGAGAGACACCAGTCAGTGTACAGATATCTCCCTGAGGGAGAGGGACTGAGGGACACCAGTCAGTGTACAGATATCTCCCTGAGAGAGAGGGACTGAGAGACACCAGTCAGTGTACAGATATCTCCCTGAGGGAGAGGGACTGAGGGACACCAGTCAGTATAGAGATATCTCCATGAGAGAGAGGGGACTGAGAGACACCAGTCAGTGTACAGATATCTCCCTGAGAGAGAGGGACTGAGAGACACCAGTCAGCGTACAGATATCTCCCTGAGAGAGAGGGACTGAGATACACCAGTCAGTGTACAGATATCTCCCTGAGAGAGAGGGACTGAGAGACACCAGTCAGTGTACAGATAAATCCCTGAGAGAGAGGGGACTGAGAGACACCAGTCAGTGTACAGATATCTCCCGGAGAGAGAGAGACTGAGAGACAACAGTCAGTGTACAGATATCTCCCTGAGAGAGAGGGACTGAGATTCACCTGTCCATGTACAGATACCTCCCTGAGAGAGAGGGACTGAGAGACACCAGTCAGTGTACAGATATCTCCCTGAGAGAGAGTGACTGAGAGACACCAGTCAGTGTACAGATAACTTCCTGAGAGAGAGGGACTGGGAGAGACCAGTCAGTTTACAGATATCTCCCTGAGGGAGAGGGGACTGAGAGACACCAGTCAGTGTACAGATATCTCCCTGAGGGAGAGGGACTGAGAGACACCAGTCAGTGTACAGATATCTCCCTGAGAGAGAGGGACTGAGAGACACCAGTCAGTGTACAGATATCTCCCTGAGAGAGAGGGACTGAGAGACACCAGTCAGTGTACAGATATCTCCCTGAGAGAGAGGGACTGAGAGACACCAGTCAGTGTACAGATATCTCCCTGAGAGAGAGGGACTGAGAGACACCAGTCAGTGTACAGATATCTCCCTGAGAGAGAGGGACTGAGAGACACCAGTCAGTGTACGGATATATCCCTGAGAGAGAGTGGGACTGACAGACACCAGTCAGTGCACAGATATCTCCCTGAGGGAGAGGGAATGAGAGACACCAGTCAGTGTTCAGATATCTCCCTGAGAGAGAGAGGGACTGACAGACACCAGTCAGCGCACAGATATCTCCCTGAGGGAGAGGGAATGAGAGACACCAGTCAGTGTACAGGTATCTCCCTGAGAGAGAGGGCACTGAGAGACACCAGTCAGTGTACAGATATCACCCTGAGAGAGAGGGACTGAGAGACACCAGTCAGTGTACAGATATCTCCCTGAGGGACAGTGACTGAGAGACACCAGTCAGTGTACAGATATCTCCCTGAGAGAGAGGGGACTGAGAGACACCAGTCAGTGTACAGATATCTCCCCGAGAGAGAGGGACTGAGAGACACCAGTCAGTGTACAGATATCTCCCTGAGAGAGAGGGGACTGAGAGACACCAGTCAGTGTACAGATATCTCCCTGAGAGAGAGGGACTGAGAGACACCAGTCAGTGTACAGATATCTCCCTGAGAGACAGGGGACTGAGAGACACCAGTCAGTGTACAGACATCTCCCTGAGGGAGTGGAACTGAGAGACACCAGTCAGTGTACAGATATCTCCCTGAGAGTGAGGGACTGAGAGACACCAGTCAGTGTACAGATATCTCCCTGAGAGAGAGGGACTGAGAGACACCAGTCAGTGTACAGATATCTCCCTGAGGGAGAGGGACTGAGAGACACCAGTCAGTGTACAGATATCTCCCTGAGAGACAGTGGACTGAGAGACACCAGTCAGTGTACAGATATCTCCCTGAGAGAGAGAGGGACTGAGAGACACCAGTCAGTGTACAGATATCTCCCTGACGGAGAGGGACTGAGAGACACCAGTCAGTGTACAGATATCTCCCTGAGAGAGGGACTGACAGACACCAGTCACGACGCAGATATCTCCATGAGAGTGAGAGACTGAGAGACACCAGTCAGTGTACAGATATCCCCTGAGGGAGAGGGAATGAGAGACACCAGTCAGTGTACAGATATCTCCCTGAGAGAGATGGACAGAGAGACACCAGTCAGTGTACAGATATCTCCCTGAGAGAGAGGGACTGAGAGACACCAGTCAGTGTACAGATATCTCCCTGAGAGAGAGGGACTGAGGGACACCAGTCAGTGTACAGATATCTCACTGAGAGACAGGGGACTGAGAGACACCAGTCAGTGTACAGATATCTCCCTGAGGGAGAGGGGCTGAGAGACACTAGTCAGTGTACAGATATCTCCCTGAGGGAGAGGGACTGACAGACACCAGTCAGTGCACAGATATCTACCTGAGGGAGAGGGAATGAGAGACACCAGTCAGTGTACAGATATCTCCCTGAGAGAGAGGGACTGAGAGACACCTGTCAGTGTACAGATCTCTCCCTGAGAGAGAGGGACTGAGAGAAACCTGTCCATGTACAGATAACTCCCTGAGAGAGAGGGACTGAGAGACACCAGTCAGTGTACAGATATCTCCCTGAGAAAGAGAGACTGAGAAACCCCAGTCAGTGTACAGATATCTCCCTGAGAGAGAGGGACTGAGGGGCTCCAGTCAGTGTACAGATAACTTCCTGAGAGAGAGGGGACTGAGAGACACCAGTCAGTGTACAGATGGCTCCCTGAGGGAGATGGACTGAGAGAAACCAGTCTGTGCACTGATATCTCCCTGAGAGAGAGGGACGGACAGACACCAGACAGTGTGCAGATATCTCCCTTAGAGAGAGGGACTGAGAGACACCAGTCAGTGTACAGATATCTCCCTGAGGGAGAGGGACTGAGGGACACCAGTCAGTGTACAGATATCTCCCTGAGAGCGAGGGACTGAGAGACACCAGTCAGTGTACAGATATCTCCCTGAGAGGGAGAGGGACTGAGAGACACCAGTCAGTGTACAGATATCTCCCTGAGAGAGAGGGGACTGAGAGACACCAGTCAGTGTACAGATATCTCCCTGAGGGAGAGGGACTGAGGGACACCAGTCAGTGTACAGATATCTCCCTGAGAGAGAGGGACTGAGAGACACCAGTCAGTGTACAGATATCTCCCTGAGGGAGAGGGACTGAGGGACACCAGTCAGTATACAGATATCTCCATGAGAGAGAGGGGACTGAGAGACACCAGTCAGTGTACAGATATCTCCCTGAGAGAGAGGGACTGAGAGACACCAGTCAGCGTACAGATATCTCCCTGAGAGAGAGGGACTGAGATACACCAGTAATTGTACAGATATCTCCCTGAGAGAGAGGGACTGAGAGACACCAGTCAGTGTACAGATATCTCACTGAGAGAGAGGGGACTGAGAGACACCAGTCAGTGTACAGATATCTCCCTGAGAGAGAGAGACTGAGAGACAACAGTCAGTGTACAGATATCTCCCTGAGAGAGAGGGACTGAGATTCACCTGTCCATGTACAGATACCTCCCTGAGAGAGAGGGACTGAGAGACACCAGTCAGTGTACAGATATCTACCTGAGAGAGAGGGACTGAGAGACACCAGTCAGTGTACAGATATCTCCCTGAGAGAGAGGGACTGAGAGACAGCAGTCAGTGTACAGATATCTCACTGAGAGAGACGGACTGAGAGACACCAGTCAGTGTACAGATAACTTCCTGAGAGAGAGGGACTGGGAGAGACCAGTCAGTTTACAGATATCTCCCTGAGGGAGAGGGGACTGAGAGACACCAGTCAGTGTACAGATATCTCCCTGAGGGAGGGGGACTGAGAGACACCAGTCAGTGTACAGATATCTCCCTGAGAGAGAGGGACTGAGAGACACCAGTCAGTGTACAGATATCACCCTGAGAGAGAGGGACTGAGAGACACCAGTCAGTGTACAGATATCTCCCTGAGAGAGAGGGTCTGAGAGACACCAGTCAGTGTACAGATATCTCCCTGAGAGAGAGGGACTGAGAGACACCAGTCAGTGTACAGATATATCCCTGAGAGAGAGTGGGACTGTCAGACACCAGTCAGTGCACAGATATCTCCCTGAGGGAGAGGGAATGAGAGACACCAGTCAGTGTTCAGATATCTCCCTGAGAGAGAGAGGGACTGACAGACACCAGTCAGCGCACAGATATCTCCCTGAGGGAGAGGGAATGAGAGACACCAGTCAGTGTACAGGTATCTCCCTGAGAGAGAGGGCACTGAGAGACACCAGTCAGTGTACAGATATCACCCTGAGAGAGAGGGACTGAGAGACACCAGTCAGTGTACAGATATCTCCCTGAGGGACAGTGACTGAGAGACACCAGTCAGTGTACAGATATCTCCCTGAGAGACAGGGGACTGAGAGACACCAGTCAGTGTACAGATATCTCCCTGAGGGAGTGGAACTGAGAGACACCAGTCAGTGTACAGATATCTCCCTGAGAGTGAGGGACTGAGAGACACCAGTCAGTGTACAGATATCTCCCTGAGAGAGAGGGACTGAGAGACACCAGTCAGTGTACAGATATCTCCCTGAGGGAGAGGGACTGAGAGACACCAGTCAGTGTACAGATATCTCCCTGTGGGAGAGGGACTGAGAGACACCAGTCAGTGTACAGATATCTCCCTGAGAGAGAGGGACTGAGAGACACCAGTCAGTGTACAGATATCTCCCTGAGAGAGAGAGGGACTGAGAGACACCAGTCAGTGTACAGATATCTCCCTGAGGGAGAGGGACTGAGAGACACCAGTCAGTGTACAGATATCTCCCTGACGGAGAGGGACTGAGAGACACCAGTCAGTGTACAGATATCTCCCTGAGAGAGAGGGTCTGAGAGACACCAGTCAGTGTACAGATATCTCCCTGAGATAGAGGGTCTGAGAGACACCAGCCAGTGTACAGATATCTCCCTGAGAGTGAGTGACTGAGAGTTACCAGTCAGAGTACAGAGAAATCCCTGAGAGAGAGGGACTTAGAGATGCCAGTCAGTGTACAGATATCTCCCTGAGGGAGAGGGACTGAGAGAAACCAGTCAGTATACAGATATCTCCCTGAGAGAGAGGGGACTGAGAGACACCAGTCAGTTTACAGATATCTCCCTGAGAGAGAGGGACTGAGAGACACCAGTCAGCGTACAGATTTTTCCCTGAGAGAGAGGGACTGAGATACACCAGTAAGTGTACAGATATCTCCCTGAGAGAGAGGGACTGAGAGACACCAGTCAGTGTACAGATATCTCCCTGAGAGAGAGGGACTGAGAGACACCAGTCCACCAGTCAGTGTACAGATACCTCCCTGAGATAGAGGGACTGAGAGACACCAGTCAGTGTCGAGATATCTCCCTGAGATAGAGGGATTGAGAGACACCAGTCAGTGTACAGATATCTCCCTGAGATAGGGACTGAGAGACACCAGTCAGTGTACAGATATCTCCCTGAGAGAGAGGGACTGAGAGACACCAGTCAGTGTACAGATATCTCCCTGAGAGACAGTGACTGAGAGACACCAGTCAGTGTACAGATATCTCCCTGAGAGACAGGGGACTGAGAGACACCAGTCAGTGTACAGATATCTCCCTGAGGGAGTGGAACTGAGAGACACCAGTCAGTGTACAGATATCTCCCTGAGAGTGAGGGACTGAGAGACACCAGTCAGTGTACAGATATCTCCCTGAGAGAGAGGGACTGAGAGACACCAGTCAGTGTACAGATATCTCCCTGAGGGAGAGGGACTGAGAGACACCAGTCAGTGTACAGATATCTCCCTGAGGGAGAGGGACTGAGAGACACCAGTCAGTGTACAGATATCTCCCTGAGTGAGAGGGACTGAGAGACACCAGTCAGTGTACAGATATCTCCCTGAGAGAGAGAGGGACTGAGAGACACCAGTCAGTGTACAGATATCTCCCTGAGGGAGAGGGACTGAGAGACACCAGTCAGTGTACAGATATCTCCCTGACGGAGAGGGACTGAGAGACACCAGTCAGTGTACAGATATCTCCCTGAGAGAGAGGGTCTGAGAGACACCAGTCAGTGTACAGATATCTCCCTGAGATAGAGGGTCTGAGAGACACCAGCCAGTGTACAGATATCTCCCTGAGAGTGAGTGACTGAGAGTTACCAGTCAGAGTACAGATATCTCCCTGAGAGAGAGGGGACTGAGAGACACCAGTCAGTTTACAGATATCTCCCTGAGAGAGAGGGACTGAGAGACACCAGTCAGCGTACAGATTTTTCCCTGAGAGAGAGGGACTGAGATACACCAATAAGTGTACAGATATCTCCCTGAGAGAGAGGGACTGAGAGACACCAGTCAGTGTACAGATATCTCCCTGAGAGAGAGGGACTGAGAGACACCAGTCCACCAGTCAGTGTACAGATATCTCCCTGAGAGAGAGGGACTGAGAGACACCAGTCAGTGTACAGATATCTCCCTGAGAGAGAGGGGACTGAGAGACACCAGTCAGTGTACAGATATCTCCCTGAGGGAGAGGGACTGAGAGACACCAGTCAGTGTACAGATATCTCCTTGAGATAGAGGGACTGAGAGACACCAGTCAGTGTCGAGATATCTCCCTGAGATAGAGGGATTGAGAGACACCAGTCAGTGTACAGATATCTCCCTGAGATAGGGACTGAGAGACACCAGTCAGTGTACAGATATCTCCCTGAGAGAGAGGGACTGAGAGACAACAGCCAGTGTACAGATATCTCCCTGAGAGAGAGAGACTGAGAGACAACAGTCAGTGTACAGATATCTCCCTGAGAGAGAGGGACTGAGAGACAGCAGTCAGTGTACAGATATCTCCCTGAGAGAGAGAGGGACTGAGAGACACCAGTCAGTGTACAGATATCTCCGTGAGAGATAGTGACTGAGAGACACCAGTCAGTGTACAGATATCTCCCTGAGAGAGAGAGACTGAGAGACAAAAGTCAGTGTACAGATATCTCCCTGAGAGAGAGGGACTGAGAGACAGCAGTCAGTGTACAGATATCTCCCTGAGAGAGAGAGGGACTGAGAGACACCAGTCAGTGTACAGATATCTCCGTGAGAGAGAGGGACTGAGAGACACCAGTCAGTGTACAGATATCTCCGTGAGAGATAGTGACTGAGAGACACCAGTCAGTGTACAGATATCTCCCTGAGGGAGAGGGGACTGAGAGACACCAGTCAGTGTACAAATATATTCCTGTGGGAGAGAGGACTGAGAGGCACCAGTCAGTGTACAGATATCTCCCTGAGAGAGAGGGACTGAGAGACACCAGTCAGTGTACAGATATCTCCCTGAGAGAGAGGGACTGAGAGACACCAGTCAGTGTACAGATATCTCCCTGAGAGAGATGGACTGAGAGACAGCAGTCAGTGTACAGATATCTCCCTGAGAGAGAGGGACTGAGAGGCACCAGTCAGTGTACAGATATCTCCCTGAGAGAGAGGGACTGAGAGGCACCATTCAGTGTACAGATATCTCCCTGAGAGAGAGGGACTGAGAGACACCAGTCAGTGTACAGATATGTCCCTGAGAGAGAGGGACTGAGAGACACCAATCGGTGCACAGGTTTCTCCCTCAGAGAGAGCAACTGAGAGTTACCAGTCAGTGTACAGATATCTCCCTGAGGAAGAGGGACTGAGAGACACCAGTCGGTGTACATATATCTCCCTGAGAGA
Organism: Somniosus microcephalus; assembly: GCF_052327205.1. Taxonomy (NCBI): domain Eukaryota; kingdom Metazoa; phylum Chordata; class Chondrichthyes; order Squaliformes; family Somniosidae; genus Somniosus; species Somniosus microcephalus. The sequence goes on from NW_028225184.1 coordinate 12,955,389, forward strand.
GAGGGACTGAGAGACACCAGTCAGTGCACAGATATCTTCCTGAGAGAGACGGGACTGAGAGACAACAGTCAGTGTACAGATATCTCCCTGTAAGAGGGTCTTAGAGACACCAGTCAGTGTACAGATATCTCCCTGAGAGACACCAGTTAGTCTTCAGATATCTCCCTGAGAGAGAAGGAACTGAGAGACACCAGTCAGTGTACAGATATCTCCCTGAGAGAGAGGGACTGAGAGACACCAGTCAGTGTACAGATATCTCCCTGAGAGAGAGAGGGACTGAGAGACACCAGTCAGTGCACAGATATCTCCCTGAGAGAGAGGGACTGAGAGACACTGTAATGATATCAGCAAATAGAGATGGTATTTGCCTGTTCGATTATGATGCCTTAACAGCACATTTGCATGTATTGATTGCTTGTGCCTGACCAGCAGAGGGCATGTGACAGAGACAAGCAAGGCAGTTCAGTTTAGTTTCAGTTTTGTTCTAGATGCATCACTAGCATCGTGTCTCATGTAAAGCTGTATAAAGAGTTGAACAGACTTTAGATTAAAAGACATTCTCTTTCATAAATGTCTCGTCATTGAACCCACAAAGAAATCAATACATGGTGTCAGAAGTGATTGAAAGAGATGAAGAGAAAAAATCTGAAGTTAAATCAGCTCTCCACAAATTAGCAAGCCAAAAGAGAACATCGTTACTTACCATTAGAGAATAGCTAACGAAGTGAAAAAATGGAAGGTTTACACCCACCGGCGACGCTTCAGTTGACAGGTAATGTGGTTGAAAATTGGAGGAGATTCAAACAACGTGTAGAGTTGTATTTAGCGGCAATCGGAGCTGACGAGAAAAGTAATAAAAAGAAATCGTCACTGTTCTTACATGTCGTGGGTGATGAAGCGCTGGAGGTGTATAATAACTTCATATTCACTGTTGATGGAGACAAAATGAAGCTAGATAAAATAATGGAACAGTTTGAGGCCTACTGCATACCTAAACGTAACGTGACATTTGAGAGGCACAGATTTTTCACATGTGTACAGAAAACGGGTGAGACTATTGATCAGTATGTGACTGAACTGAGAAACCGAAGCAAATCGTGTGAATTTGGGGGACTGACAGACTCGCTGATAAAAGACAGACTGGTGTGTGGTATTCCAGATAATGGTCTAAGGGAAAGACTGCTGAGAGAGCAAGATCTAGACCTGGGAAAAGCCATAGCACTGTGTAGGGCTACAGAGACTGTGAAGTCGCAAGCAAAGGAACTGTTCAGTGACAGTAGCTGCAACGTGGATGCAGTGAGAATGAACGGATACAAACCGTTTAACAAAAAGAGCGCCAATGTGAAAAAAGAGGCGTGGCCAGCGAACGAAAATGAAAGGGACAATCGAAAGTCATGTAGTCGATGCGGTACACAGCATCCACCGAGAAAGTGTCCAGCATATGGTAAAACATGCAATAATTGCAACAAAAACAACCATTATGCCCGTTGCTGCAAGAACCAAGCGCAACAAAGTAAGGTCCATGCTGTAGATGAAAGCGAGATAGAGGAGTTCAATGTAGATGTTGTGTCTGAAAACAAAAAAGAAGAAAGAGACTGGATGTTGACACTAAAAGTGAATGACATACACATTCCATTTAAATTGGATACTGGAGCACAAGTTAATGTGATATCAGAGACTGATTTTAAGAAAATTAGACCCAGACCAAAGATACATGGAATAAAAGTGAAAGTGACAGGATACTCAGGTGCTGATATACCAGTGAAAGGAAGATGCATTGTCAAAGTAACACACAAGGACAGAGAGCACACGCTAGCATTAATCGTGGTGCCAAAGGATGTGCAAGCCATACTAGGTTTAAAAGCCTGTGAGAGACTGAACCTGGTAAAGAGAGTCCTCGTTGTGGAAAGCGAAGGAGAGACAGTCTATGGATTGTTGCGTACACACCGGGTAAGCTGATGTATACAGCAGACACGTTGTCCAGAGCTGTTGACCCAGTAGAGCCCGCAAACACAGTGAAAAGACTGATGTACAAGGCAAAAGACAGTGGAACTGACTTCTACCAGAGCATGCTTGTATACCGCACAACGCCACTCGAGTGTGGTATGTCACCAGCCCAACTCCTGATGGGACGCCGGCTAAGGTCAAACCTACCCATCCCGGAGAACCTCCTGAAAACAAAAGAGGGGGAGAAAGTGAGGAAGTTCAAAGAGCAACAGAAAGAAAAGCAAAAGTACTACTATGACAGAGGAACACAAAACCTACCTGAACTCCACACTGGTGACCAAGTAAGGTTCAAAGACAAAACAAACACACGGACTCAGAAGGGAACTGTCCTGAGTGAAGTTCAACCAAGATCATACACCATTCAGACAGATGAGGGTGCTGTTCTGAGAAGAAATCGTCGAGATCTTCTCATGGGACCAGCCACAGCAGGTCAAGAGACTGATACTGTTGCACAACCTGATCACACAGCTGAGAACCAATCATCTGAGGCAACAACTCAGATTCAAGGACAATCAATCAGAAAATCCTCAAGACACGTGAAGCCTCCTGAGAGACTCATTGAGCAAATTTAAGGACTATTGTTAAAGAAGGAAGTAATGTTATCTTATTCTTTCTTCAAGTTCTAGTGTATTGACATATTTCACGTGAACACACAAAGCAAGGTTAAAAAACCTTGATCATGATAATGATAATGTAAGTTCATTAAGTGTTACAGTTAAAATGCAGATTAATACAAAGAAAACATGTTGTTAGTTAAAAGTAAAATACTTTTGTTTTAAGTAAAGGAGATGTAATGATATCAGCAAATAGAGATGGTATTTGCCTGTTCGATTATGATGCCTTAACAGCACGTTTGCATGTATTGATTGCTTGTGCCTGACCAGCAGAGGGCATGTGACAGAGACAAGTGTAGTGTATGTAACTGTTCCACCTTTAAGAGAACTATTTTAAGGGTTGCTCTACTTTATCTTGGCTGCTGTATACTGTAATACCGGCGGTGACCACACCGGTATATAAGTGTTGTGTAATGATTTATTGGGCGGTTCCGCCCTGACCTTCCACCAGTAAAGACCTGTTAAATTTTACTCTTGTGGTCTGTGTAATAATTCTCAATATAACGCACAGACTTAACAGTGGCGACGAGTACGATCTTACCCTGCGGCAGAGATATATCCAAGGCAGTTTAACGGGCGTTGAGAGGAGGCATCCGCCCTCATCATTCTGCTGAGAGAAGACTCGAGTCTGCAGAGCAAAGGAAGAATTCTGACACGAAGCCTTCCATCAGCAACAGGCAGTGATCATCCCTTCTATCACAGTGGTGGGTAAGCCGATCAGCGACGAGCAGCAAGTCGGCCACGTTGGCTGTGAAGTAGGGGAGGGAAAAATGGAGGATATAAGGGCGGAGAACTCGACCACGGCCGGGGAAAAGAGCCGGACAGAAGTCGGGGCCGGAGGCGCTGAGACTGGGGCAGCGTAGGCACGGGAGCCGCGGTGAATGCAAACGCAGCCGGTGTAAAAGACCGGGCTGCAAGCGGGCTGGAAGACGCAACAGCGTCGAGAGAGAGCTCGACCGCAACCGGTGAGAAAGGCCGGGCAGCTACCGAGGCCGCGAGGCGCAGCGACCGGGGCATCGTAAGGTGCGGGAGAAAATAAAAAAAATAAAAAAAACCCGCGGAGAACTCAGCCGCAGCCGAGGGAAAGGACCAGACTGCAAGAGGGGCTGGGAGGCACGATTTGAAAACCGCTGGGGAGGGCGAACGCAGCAATACGGCAATCGCCATTACAGCCAGCGGGAGAGACAGAGCCCGAGCGAGCGAGCGAGACCGAGCGAGGGAGACCGAGACCGAACGAGCGGGAGTGACAAGAGACAGCCAGCGGGGGAGAAAGGCAAACGCAGGAAGCCGCCATTTTCATAGGCGGGGAAGAAGACAAGCGTGGGAAACCGCCATTTTGAAAAAAAAATAAAAGAAAAATGTCCTTTTGTTTCTCAAGAAGATTGCGAGGATGCCTAAGCGTGGTAACATCAACAATTTCGATCCCGATGTTGAAGATTGGGCCACGTATGTAGAACGCATAGAGATTTATCGTAAGGCAAATAAAATATCAAATGAAGATGAAGCACTAACCTTACTAAACTCAATGGGTGTGAAGACATACGGGCTATTGAAGCATCTTCTATCACCAGCTAAACCGGCGGATCAGACTTTCGCTAATATTGTTGCTGTCCTGAAGAATCATTTGAACCCCACACCGCTGATGTTAGCGGAACGATTTAAATTTTATGCGAGAACGCAACGGAAAGAGGAAAGCAACGCGGAGTATTTAATTGAACTGCGTAAGCTGGCGAAATACTGTCAGTTTGGGGAAAGACTGACAGAGGCACTGAGAGACAAATTCGTGTGTGGATTGTCGAAAGAAGGAACACAAAAGCGGCTACTGGAAGAGAATGATCTTACACTTGATAAGGCTGTCACTATTGCAGCATCGCACGAAGCCGTAACGAGAGGCACTGCGGAAATACAGCTGAAGGCAGCGGTACTCAGCGTAGATCAAATGGCTTTGGGTACAACAAAATGTTATCGTTGTGGAAAGATGACACACGATCAGAAGCAATGCTGGTTTAAAAACCAGGAATGTAGAAAATGTGGCAAGCTTGGTCACATAGCTAAAGTATGCCGGTCAGGAAAGAAGACCAGCAACAAAAAGTCACCGCAGGAAAAGTGCAGAAAGGTACATAAGGTGGCTGAGAAGAGTTCGGATGAACAGAATTCGGATTCAGACTCCAACAGCAAGGAACTGGGTAGTCTGAGAATTCACAATGTGAGTAAGGAAGCTGACCGACAAACTATCTGGGTCACACTGCAGATAGCAGGAGGCCACATGAAGATGGAATTGGACACCGGTTCGGCGTTGACGGTCATGAATAAGCAAGATTACAAAAGGTTATTCACACATATTCCCCTACGGGATACGGAGATAGTATTGCAGACATACACGGGGCAAAGAGTATACCCCATCGGAAAGATAAAAGTCAAGGTGGTACACAAGGGCAAAGCACACCAAGGAATGGACATATATGTACTACCTGAGGGAGGTCCACCACTTCTGGGACGGGAGTGGATCAGGAAAATAAATATGGACTGGCACTCCCTAAAAGCAATAACGGGAGATTCCGGGAAAAAGAAAGATGTCAAACCTGCACGATTGTCCAGAATATTGGATGAGGGCATATGCAGCAGTGACAGTGACAAAGCAGAGAGTGAGAACTCGGTGAAGACAATCAGCTCAGACTCTGGAACTGATGATGGTAAGACCAGCCCATGTGCAAAAGACAAGTCTAAAATGGACTTGCAGACTAATGATGGAAAAACGAAGGAGTGCATAAATGCTTCAGAAGAGAACAAAGTATCAGAACAGAATTCCACTGAACAACAACAACATAGTTTGACAGAGAATTCTGAGTCTGTCCAGTCTACAGACATGCACATTTCTGAGCTCAAACTCAACTCAATTTCAAACTACAACAGCAATTAGAACAAGTGATTCGCCGTTTTGAGCAAGAGATGAATGCAAAGAAAAAGTTCTTTGACACGGAGTTGGAGAATCTGGGAAGACAGCAGAAGCAGCTGATTGAGAAAATGGAGCAGGAACACACAAACCGTCTGCGCGATGAGGCCAAACGAATCAAAGCTGAGGAAGAAAGGGAATATGTCAAATTCATCGATCAGTTGAAAGCTAAGAAGAAAGAGCACCCTTTTGTGAGCAGTGTCAGCAGTAATAAGCCACTCAGGGAATTGGTGGCAGGGGCAAAAGCTGAAGTGATGGAGGAAATAGAAGACAATAGAGAAGAAGCCGAAGATGATGACTCATCTGAACCATTATCACCCCTACCAGGTCACGCAGGTGGTCCCTCCGAACTGAGCCAAATCAGTCTGGAAGCAGAAAAACTTCCCAAGGTACTCGAGCCTTTAGAAGTCAGCAATGCTGGTTCTGAAGTTACGAAAGTTCAAGCTGTTAAGTTCAGTGAAGGACTATTAGATGAGTCACCCCAGCAACGAGAACCTACTACACCACCGAAAACTACTACACCACCGAGGCGTTATCCGGACCGAGTCAGGAAGCCTCCAGAGAGACTGAATCTGTGAACTGTTTTTACATGAGGTTGTGTATATATGTTATGATGTTAGGTTTAATGGGGAATATATACTGTTAAGCTAAAAAGGGAGGATTGTAGTGTATGTAACTGTTCCACCTTTAAGAGAACTATTTTAAGAGTTGCAGTACTTTATCTTGGCTGCTGTATACTGTAATACCGGTGGTGACCACACCGGTATATAAGTGTTGTGTAATGATTTATTGGGCAGTTCCGCCCTGACCTTCGACTAGTAAAGACCTGTTAAATTTTACTCTTGTGGCCTGTGTAGTAATTCTCAATATAACACACAGGCTTAACAACAAGCCCTTGCTTGTTCCGTTTAGTTTCAGTTTCGTTCTAGATGCATCACTAGCATCGTGCCTCCTGTAAAGCTGTATAAAGAGTTGAACAGACTTTAGATTAAAAGACATTCTCTTTCATAAATGTCTCGTCATTGAACCCACAAAGAAATCAATACAGGCACCAGTCAGTGTACAGATATCTCCCTGAAAGAGAGGGACTGAGAGACACCAGTCAGTGTTCAGATATCTCCCTGAGAGAGAGGGACTGAGAGACACCAGTCAGTGTACAGATATCTCCCTGAGAGAGAGAGGGACTGAGAGACACCAGTCAGTGTACAGATATCTCCCTGAGAGAGAGGGGACTGAGAGACACCAGTCAGTGTACAGATATCTCCCTGAGAGAGAGGGACTGAGAGACACCAGTCAGTGTACAGATATCTCCCTGAGAGAGAGGGACTGAGAGACACCAGTCAGTGTACAGATATCTCCCTGAGGGAGAGGGACTGAGAGACACCAGTCAGTGTACAGATATCTCCCTGAGAGAGAGGGACTGAGAGACACCAGTCAGTGTACAGATATCTCCCTGAGAGAGAGGGACTGAGAGACACCAGTCAGTGTACAGATATCTCCCTGAGAGAGAGGGACTGAGAGACACCAGTCAGTGTACAGATATCTCCCTGAGAGAGAGGGGACTGAGAGACACCAGTCAGTGTACAGATATCTCCCTGAGAGAGAGGGACTGAGAGACACCAGTCAGTGTACAGATATCTCCCTGAGAGAGAGGGACTGAGAGGCACCAGTCAGTGTACAGATATCTCCCTGAGAGAGAGGGACTGAGAGACACCAGTCAGTGTACAGATATCTCCTGAGAGAGAGACTGAGAGACACCAGTCAGTGTACAGATATCTCCCTGAGGGAGAGGGACTGAGAGACACCAGTCCGTGTACAGATATCTCCCTGAGCGAGAGGGACTGAGAGACACCAGTCAGTGTACAGATATCTCCCTGAGAGAGAGGGACCGAGAGACACCAGTCAGTGTACAGATATC
>NW_028225184.1:12963380-12975880 GCF_052327205.1 Somniosus microcephalus
ATGGTTTACCCCTTATCCTTAGACTGTGACCCCTGGTTCTGGACTCCCCGACCATCGGGAACATCCTTCCTGCATCTAGTCTGTCTAGTCCTGTTAGAATTTTATAAGTTTCAATGAGATTCCCTCTCATTCTTCTAAACTCTAGCGAATATAAGCCCAATCGACCCAATCTCTCTTCATACGTCATTCCTGCCATCCCAGGTATCAGTCTGGTGAATCTTCGCTGCACTCCCTCCATGGCAAGAACCTCCTTCCTCAGATAAGGCGACCAAAACTGCACACAATACTCAAGGTGCGGTCTTACCAAGACCCTGTGCAACTGCAGTAAGGCATCCTTGCTGCTGTACTCGAATCCTCTCGCTACGAAGGCCAACATACCATTTGCCTTCTTAACCGCCTGCTGCACCTGCATGGTTACCTTCAGCGACTGGTGCACAAGAACACCCAGGTCTCGTTGCACTTCCCCTTCTCCCAATCTATTGCCTTTCAGATAATAATTATGAGGGGCATAGATAGGGTAGATAGAAAGAAACGTTTCCCCTTAGTAGAGGGGTCAATAACCAGGGGGCATAGTTTCAAGGTAAGGGGCAGGAGGTTTAGAGGGAATTTGAAGAAAAACTTTTTCATCCAGAGGGTGGTTGCAATCTGGAACTCACTGCCTGAAAGGGTGGTGGAGGCAGGAACCCTCACAACATTCAAGAAGCATTTAGATGAGCACTTGAAACGCCACAGCATACAAGGCTACGGACCAAGTGCTGGGAAATGGGATTAGAATAGACAGGGCTTGATGGCCGGCGCGGACACGACGGGCCGAAGGGCCTCTTTCTGTGCTGTATAACTCTATGACTCGGCTATTCGGCCCCTCGAGCCTGCTCCGCCATTCAATGAGATCACGGCTGATCTTCTACCTCATTTCTACTTTCCCCATATCCCTCGAGTCCCAAAATCTATCGAACTCAGCCTTGAATAACCTCAACGACTGAGCCTCCACTGGGGCAGAGAATTCCGAAGATTCACCGCCCTCTGAGTGAAGAAACTCCTCCTCATCTCAGTCCTGAATAGCTGACCCCTTATCCTGAGACTGTGACTCCTGGTTCTAGACTCCCCAGCCAGGGGGAAACAGCCTCTCAACGTCTACCCTGTCAATCCCTTTCAGAATCGTCTATGTTTCAATGAGATCACCTCTCATTCTTCTAAACTCCAGTCAGTGTTATGTTCATTAATAACTAAACATTCTTATTATGAACAGCTAGCTTCTAGCTAGTCATTTATTCAGTACACGTTCTCTAGGTACAGCATCTGTAGAGATTCAGCATGTGTACTTCTGTGTGCAGGCAGCCATCTTGACTACTGCCTTGTGGGTAGCCTAGTGCATCGTGGGTAGTGTAGTCTTAAACACATACAACTAAATATACAGCTCTATAGCTCCATCTAGTGTACCGCTCTAGAATGACATGTTATTGATCATTACATCCCCCTTTCTTTGAGGTTAACAAAATCAATATCAATCAACTTTCAAGAAAAACGATAAAGATGATATCAGTAACACATAAACATTTTCACAACAGTCAATGCATTTTCAATATAGTTTTTCTTTGTACTCAAAGATTATGTCTATCAGGCTTTTTACTACACGTGTGGATCTTCTCAGCACGGGTAAGTCTGATGTGTTTTCATGAGATTGTTCTGGTGGTGAATGACAAGATTCAGTTGCGATGCCTGGGAATTGAGCCCGGGTCAACTGCTGGGAAGGCAGCAGAAGTACACATGCTGAATCACTACAGATGCTGTACCTAGAGAACGTGTACTGAATAAATGACTAGCTAGAAGCTAGCTGTTCATAATAAGAATGTCTCGTTATTAATGAACATAACATGGTACCAGGAGTGGGGCAGTGTAGTCTTAAACACATACAACTAAATATACAGCTCTGTACAGCTCTATGGCTCCATCTAGTGTACCACTCTAGAATGACATGTTATTGATCATTACAGACAGTATCGGCCCAATCTGCTCAATCTCTCCTCATAGGACAATGCCCCCATCCCAGAGATCAAACACAGGCTCAAGGGGCTGAACGGCCTCCCCCTGTTCCGATGTTTATAGGCCAGACACTGAGCTCTCACCCGCTGCGACCCGGGCAGGCAAAGCAACATCGCAGAATTCCGGCGATGGCATCATCCAGGAGCATTGATCCTATCTCCGGTAAACAGGCCCGTCTGGATTCAGTACCACACTAATCTGATTGGTTCCGATGCAGACAATGCGGAGGGGGCTGCAACATGGGGAAGCTGGGTGGGCGTGTGTGCTGTGAGGAGGATGCCGAGAAACTCCAGTACGATTTGGACAGGTTGGGTGATTGGGCAGAAACATGGCAGATGCAGTATAATGTGGATAAATGTGAGGTTATCCACTTTGGTGGCAAAAACAGGAAGGCAGTTTATTATCTGAATGGCAATAGATTGGGAGGAGGGGAAGTGCAACGAGACCTGGGTGTCCTTGTGCACCAGTCGCTGAAGGTAAGCATGCAGGTGCAGCAGGCGGTTAAGAAGGCAAATGGTATGTTGGCCTTCGTAGCAAGAGGGTTCGAGTACAGGAGCAAGGATGTCTTGCAGCAGTTGGACAGGGCCTTGGTGAGACCACACCTTGAGCATTGTGTGCAGTTTTGGTCGCCTTATCTGAGGAAGGATGTTCTTGCCATGGAGGGTGTGCAGCGAAGATTCACCAGACTGATACCTGGGATGGCAGGAATGTCGTATGAGGAGAGATTGGGTCGATTGGGCTTATATTTGCTAGAGTTTAGAAGAATGAGAGGGGATCTCATTGAAACTTATAAAATTCTAACAGGACTGGACAGACTAGATGCAGGAAGGTGTCCGGGCGAGGCTGGTTCTGGACCCAAGTGCACACAGACGAGGTGAGAAGCAGGTATGCAGTCTTAAATAAAAGTTCTTTACTCGAAACACACAGGTAAACAGTTACAAACATAGGAGCTCAAGACAAGCTACCACTAGGCAAACGGCTTGTCAAGACTGAGCACAGAGGGAAGAAACCACAGAACTTAAATACAAGCAAAAACAGGTGAAACCAATAAACCTGATAAAAGGCAGTTAAGTACTAAACAAAGGAGAAACTAGGAACAATTAGCAAAGGGAAAAAAACAAGTGAAGGTGCCATCTAGGGGTTACTGAGGGAACTAACCGGCACCCTCACAGAAGGATGTTCCCGATGGTCGGGGAGTCCAGAACCAGGGGTCACAGTCTAAGGATAAGGGGTAAGCCATTTAGGACTGAGATGAGGAGGAATTTCTTCACCCAGAGAGTGGTGAACCTGTGGAATTCTCTACCACACAAGGTGGAGGCCAATTCATTAAATATATTCAAGAGATTTGGATATATTTCTTAAGGCTAAAGGGATCAAGGGATATGGGGAGAAGGCAGGGACAGGGTACTGAATTTGGATGATCAGCCATGATCTCATTGAATGGCGGAGCAGGCTCGAGGGCTGAATGGCCTACTCCTGCTCCTATCTTCTATGTTTCTATGTCTATGTGTCTATGATAAGCCAATGAGACATTTCCAAACCGGCCCAATTGGTTAGAAGGCTACTTTCCTCTTGAGGCAACTATTCCGCGGGTCAGGGCATACCTGAAATGGCCAGAAGGGAGATCGTGCAAAACGTTTCGGATTTTCAGAAGCCGATCTTCCTCCAGTTGTGTGTTGACAGCGTCCTGGGAAAGATAAGATATCAAGGAGGAAGGGTGGGTTAGCAGGACAGAACTGGAATAACACAGCATCTGGGACAGTGTAGAGGGAGCTTTACTCTGTATCTAACCCCGTGCTGTCCCTGCCCTGGGAGTGTTTGATGGGGACAGTGTAGAGGGAGCTTTACTCTGTATCTAACCCGTGCTGTACCTGCCCTGGGATTCTTTGATGGGGCAGTGTAGAGGGAGCTTTACTCTGTATCTAACCCCGTGCTGTACCTGCCCTGGGAGTGTTTGATGGGACAGTGTAGAGGGAGCTTTACTCTGTATCTAACCCCGTGCTGTACCTGCCCTGGGAGTGTTTGATGGGACAGTGTAGAGGGGGCTTTACTCTGTATCTAACCCGTGCTGTACCTGCCCTGGGAGTGTTTGATGGGACAGTGTAGTGGGAGCTTTACTCTGTATCTAACCCCGTGCTGTACCTGCCCTGGGAGTGTTTGATGGGCAGTGTAGAGGGAGCTTTACTCTGTATCTAACCCCGTGCTGTACCTGCCCTGGAGTGTTTGATGGACAGTGCAGAGGGAGCTTTACTCTGTATCTAACCCCGTGCTGTACCTGCCCTGGGAGTGTTTGATGGGACAGTGTAGAGGGAGCTTTACTCTGTATCTAACCCATGCTGTACCTGCCCTGGGATTCTTTGATGGGACAGTGTAGAGGGAGCTTTACTCTGTATCTAACCCCGTGCTGTACCTGCCCTGGGAGTGTTTGATGGGACAGTGTAGAGGGAGCTTTACTCTGTATCGAACCCGTGCTGTACCTGCCCTGGGAGTGTTTGATGGGACAGTGTAGAGGGAGCTTTACTCTGTATCTAACCCCGTGCTGTACCTGCCCTGGGAGTGTTTGATGGGACAGTGTAGAGGGAGCTTTACTCTGTATCTAACCCCATGCTGTACCTGCCCTGGGAGTGTTTGATGGGACAGTGTAGAGGGAGCTTTACTCTGTATCTAACCCGTGATGTACCTGCCCTGGGAGTGTTTGATGGGACAGTGTAGAGGGAGCTTTACTCTGTATCTAACCCGTGCTGTACCTGCCCTGGGAGTGTTTGATGGGACAGTGTAGAGGGAGCTTTACTCTGTATCTAACCCGTGCTGTACCTGCCCTGGGAGTGTTTGATGGGACAGTGTAGAGGGAGCTTTACTCTGTATCTAACCCGTGCTGTACCTGCCCTGGGAGTGTTTGATGGGACAGTGTAGAGGGAGCTTTACTCTGTATCTAACCCCGTGCTGTACCTGCCCTGGGAGTGTTTGATGGGACAGTGTAGAGGGAGCTTTACTCTGTGTCTAACCCGTGCTGTACCTGCCCTGGGAGTGTTTGATGGGACAGTGTAGAGGGAGCTTTACTCTGTATCTAACCCCGTGCTGTACCTGCCCTGAGAGTGTTTGATGGGACAGTGTAGAGGGAGCTTTACTCTGTATCTAACCCGTGCTGTACCTGCCCTGGGAGTGTTTGACAGGACAGTGTAGAGGGAGCTTTACTCTGTATCTAACCCGTGCTGTACCTGCCCTGGGAGTGTTTGATGGGACAGTGTAGAGGGAGCTTTACTCTGTATCTAACCCCGTGCTGTACCTGCCCTGGGAGTGTTTGATGGGACAGTGTAGAGGGAGCTTTACTCTGTATCTAACCCATGCTGTACCTGCCCTGGGAGTGTTTGATGGGACAGTGTAGAGGGAGCTTTACTCTGTATCTAACCCGTGCTGTACCTGCCCTGGGAGTGTTTGATGGGACAGTGTAGAGGGAGCTTTACTCTGTATCTAACCCCGTGCTGTACCTGCCCTGGGAGTGTTTGATGGGACAGTGTAGAGGGAGCTTTACTCTGTATCTAAACCGTGCTGTGCCTGCCCTGGGAGTGTTTGATGGGACAGTGTAGAGGGAGCTTTACTCTGTATCTAACCCGTGCTGTACCTGCCCTGGGAGTGTTTGATGGGACAGTGTAGAGGGAGCTTTACTCTGTATCTAACCCGTGCTGTACCTGCCCTGGGAGTGTTTGATGGGACAGTGTCGAGGGAGCTTTACTCTGTATCTAACCCCGTGCTGTACCTGCCCTGGGAGTGTTTGATGGGACAGTGTAGAGGGAGCTTTACTCTGTATCTAACCCGTGCTGTACCTGCCCTGGGAGTGTTTGATGGGACAGTGTAGAGGGAGCTTTACTCTGTATCTAACCCCGTGCTGTACCTGCCCTGGGAGTGTGTGATGGGACAGTGTAGAGGGAGCTTTACTCTGTATCTAACCCGTGCTGTACCTGCCCTGGGAGTGTTTGATGGGACAGTGTAGAGGGAGCTTTACTCTGTATCTAACCCGTGCTGTACCTGCCCTGGGAGTGTTTGATGGGACAGTGTAGAGGGAGCTTTACTCTGTATCTAACCCCGTGCTGTACCTGCCCTGGGAGTGTTTGATGGGACAGTGTAGAGGGAGCTTTACTCTGTATCTAACCCCGTGCTGTACCTGCCCTGGGAGTGTTTGATGGGACAGTGTAGAGGGAGCTTTACTCTGTATCTAACCCCGTGCTGTACCTGCCCTGGGAGTGTTTGATGGGACAGTGTCGAGGGAGCTTTACTCTGTATCTAACCCCGTGCTGTACCTGCCCTGGGAGTGTTTGATGGGACAGTGTAGAGGGAGCTTTACTCTGTATCTAACCCGTGCTGTACCTGCCCTGGGCGTGTTTGATGGGACAGTGTAGAGGGAGCTTTACTCTGTATCTAACCCCGTGCTGTACCTGCCCTGGGAGTGTTTGATGGGACAGTGTAGAGGGAGCTTTACTCTGTATCTAACCCCGTGCTGTACCTGCCCTGGGAGTGTTTGATGGGGACAGTGTAGAGGGAGCTTTACTCTGTATCTAACCCGTGCTGTACCTGCCCTGGGATTCTTTGATGGGGCAGTGTAGAGGGAGCTTTACTCTGTATCTAACCCCGTGCTGTACCTGCCCTGGGAGTGTTTGATGGGACAGTGTAGAGGGAGCTTTACTCTGTATCTAACCCCGTGCTGTACCTGCCCTGGGAGTGTTTGATGGGACAGTGTAGAGGGGGCTTTACTCTGTATCTAACCCGTGCTGTACCTGCCCTGGGAGTGTTTGATGGGACAGTGTAGTGGGAGCTTTACTCTGTATCTAACCCCGTGCTGTACCTGCCCTGGGAGTGTTTGATGGGGCAGTGTAGAGGGAGCTTTACTCTGTATCTAACCCCGTGCTGTACCTGCCCTGGGAGTGTTTGATGGGACAGTGCAGAGGGAGCTTTACTCTGTATCTAACCCCGTGCTGTACCTGCCCTGGGAGTGTTTGATGGGACAGTGTAGAGGGAGCTTTACTCTGTATCTAACCCATGCTGTACCTGCCCTGGGATTCTTTGATGGGACAGTGTAGAGGGAGCTTTACTCTGTATCTAACCCCGTGCTGTACCTGCCCTGGGAGTGTTTGATGGGACAGTGTAGAGGGAGCTTTACTCTGTATCGAACCCGTGCTGTACCTGCCCTGGGAGTGTTTGATGGGACAGTGTAGAGGGAGCTTTACTCTGTATCTAACCCCGTGCTGTACCTGCCCTGGGAGTGTTTGATGGGACAGTGTAGAGGGAGCTTTACTCTGTATCTAACCCCATGCTGTACCTGCCCTGGGAGTGTTTGATGGGACAGTGTAGAGGGAGCTTTACTCTGTATCTAACCCGTGATGTACCTGCCCTGGGAGTGTTTGATGGGACAGTGTAGAGGGAGCTTTACTCTGTATCTAACCCGTGCTGTACCTGCCCTGGGAGTGTTTGATGGGACAGTGTAGAGGGAGCTTTACTCTGTATCTAACCCGTGCTGTACCTGCCCTGGGAGTGTTTGATGGGACAGTGTAGAGGGAGCTTTACTCTGTATCTAACCCGTGCTGTACCTGCCCTGGGAGTGTTTGATGGGACAGTGTAGAGGGAGCTTTACTCTGTATCTAACCCCGTGCTGTACCTGCCCTGGGAGTGTTTGATGGGACAGTGTAGAGGGAGCTTTACTCTGTGTCTAACCCGTGCTGTACCTGCCCTGGGAGTGTTTGATGGGACAGTGTAGAGGGAGCTTTACTCTGTATCTAACCCCGTGCTGTACCTGCCCTGAGAGTGTTTGATGGGACAGTGTAGAGGGAGCTTTACTCTGTATCTAACCCGTGCTGTACCTGCCCTGGGAGTGTTTGACAGGACAGTGTAGAGGGAGCTTTACTCTGTATCTAACCCGTGCTGTACCTGCCCTGGGAGTGTTTGATGGGACAGTGTAGAGGGAGCTTTACTCTGTATCTAACCCCGTGCTGTACCTGCCCTGGGAGTGTTTGATGGGACAGTGTAGAGGGAGCTTTACTCTGTATCTAACCCATGCTGTACCTGCCCTGGGAGTGTTTGATGGGACAGTGTAGAGGGAGCTTTACTCTGTATCTAACCCGTGCTGTACCTGCCCTGGGAGTGTTTGATGGGACAGTGTAGAGGGAGCTTTACTCTGTATCTAACCCCGTGCTGTACCTGCCCTGGGAGTGTTTGATGGGACAGTGTAGAGGGAGCTTTACTCTGTATCTAAACCGTGCTGTGCCTGCCCTGGGAGTGTTTGATGGGACAGTGTAGAGGGAGCTTTACTCTGTATCTAACCCGTGCTGTACCTGCCCTGGGAGTGTTTGATGGGACAGTGTAGAGGGAGCTTTACTCTGTATCTAACCCGTGCTGTACCTGCCCTGGGAGTGTTTGATGGGACAGTGTCGAGGGAGCTTTACTCTGTATCTAACCCCGTGCTGTACCTGCCCTGGGAGTGTTTGATGGGACAGTGTAGAGGGAGCTTTACTCTGTATCTAACCCGTGCTGTACCTGCCCTGGGAGTGTTTGATGGGACAGTGTAGAGGGAGCTTTACTCTGTATCTAACCCCGTGCTGTACCTGCCCTGGGAGTGTGTGATGGGACAGTGTAGAGGGAGCTTTACTCTGTATCTAACCCGTGCTGTACCTGCCCTGGGAGTGTTTGATGGGACAGTGTAGAGGGAGCTTTACTCTGTATCTAACCCGTGCTGTACCTGCCCTGGGAGTGTTTGATGGGACAGTGTAGAGGGAGCTTTACTCTGTATCTAACCCCGTGCTGTACCTGCCCTGGGAGTGTTTGATGGGACAGTGTAGAGGGAGCTTTACTCTGTATCTAACCCCGTGCTGTACCTGCCCTGGGAGTGTTTGATGGGACAGTGTAGAGGGAGCTTTACTCTGTATCTAACCCCGTGCTGTACCTGCCCTGGGAGTGTTTGATGGGACAGTGTCGAGGGAGCTTTACTCTGTATCTAACCCCGTGCTGTACCTGCCCTGGGAGTGTTTGATGGGACAGTGTAGAGGGAGCTTTACTCTGTATCTAACCCGTGCTGTACCTGCCCTGGGCGTGTTTGATGGGACAGTGTAGAGGGAGCTTTACTCTGTATCTAACCCCGTGCTGTACCTGCCCTGGGAGTGTTTGATGGGACAGTGTAGAGGGAGCTTTACTCTGTATCTAACCCCGTGCTGTACCTGCCCTGGGAGTGTTTGATGGGGACAGTGTAGAGGGAGCTTTACTCTGTATCTAACCCGTGCTGTACCTGCCCTGGGATTCTTTGATGGGGCAGTGTAGAGGGAGCTTTACTCTGTATCTAACCCCGTGCTGTACCTGCCCTGGGAGTGTTTGATGGGACAGTGTAGAGGGAGCTTTACTCTGTATCTAACCCCGTGCTGTACCTGCCCTGGGAGTGTTTGATGGGACAGTGTAGAGGGGGCTTTACTCTGTATCTAACCCGTGCTGTACCTGCCCTGGGAGTGTTTGATGGGACAGTGTAGTGGGAGCTTTACTCTGTATCTAACCCCGTGCTGTACCTGCCCTGGGAGTGTTTGATGGGGCAGTGTAGAGGGAGCTTTACTCTGTATCTAACCCCGTGCTGTACCTGCCCTGGGAGTGTTTGATGGGACAGTGCAGAGGGAGCTTTACTCTGTATCTAACCCCGTGCTGTACCTGCCCTGGGAGTGTTTGATGGGACAGTGTAGAGGGAGCTTTACTCTGTATCTAACCCATGCTGTACCTGCCCTGGGATTCTTTGATGGGACAGTGTAGAGGGAGCTTTACTCTGTATCTAACCCCGTGCTGTACCTGCCCTGGGAGTGTTTGATGGGACAGTGTAGAGGGAGCTTTACTCTGTATCGAACCCGTGCTGTACCTGCCCTGGGAGTGTTTGATGGGACAGTGTAGAGGGAGCTTTACTCTGTATCTAACCCCGTGCTGTACCTGCCCTGGGAGTGTTTGATGGGACAGTGTAGAGGGAGCTTTACTCTGTATCTAACCCCATGCTGTACCTGCCCTGGGAGTGTTTGATGGGACAGTGTAGAGGGAGCTTTACTCTGTATCTAACCCGTGATGTACCTGCCCTGGGAGTGTTTGATGGGACAGTGTAGAGGGAGCTTTACTCTGTATCTAACCCGTGCTGTACCTGCCCTGGGAGTGTTTGATGGGACAGTGTAGAGGGAGCTTTACTCTGTATCTAACCCGTGCTGTACCTGCCCTGGGAGTGTTTGATGGGACAGTGTAGAGGGAGCTTTACTCTGTATCTAACCCGTGCTGTACCTGCCCTGGGAGTGTTTGATGGGACAGTGTAGAGGGAGCTTTACTCTGTATCTAACCCCGTGCTGTACCTGCCCTGGGAGTGTTTGATGGGACAGTGTAGAGGGAGCTTTACTCTGTGTCTAACCCGTGCTGTACCTGCCCTGGGAGTGTTTGATGGGACAGTGTAGAGGGAGCTTTACTCTGTATCTAACCCCGTGCTGTACCTGCCCTGAGAGTGTTTGATGGGACAGTGTAGAGGGAGCTTTACTCTGTATCTAACCCGTGCTGTACCTGCCCTGGGAGTGTTTGACAGGACAGTGTAGAGGGAGCTTTACTCTGTATCTAACCCGTGCTGTACCTGCCCTGGGAGTGTTTGATGGGACAGTGTAGAGGGAGCTTTACTCTGTATCTAACCCCGTGCTGTACCTGCCCTGGGAGTGTTTGATGGGACAGTGTAGAGGGAGCTTTACTCTGTATCTAACCCATGCTGTACCTGCCCTGGGAGTGTTTGATGGGACAGTGTAGAGGGAGCTTTACTCTGTATCTAACCCGTGCTGTACCTGCCCTGGGAGTGTTTGATGGGACAGTGTAGAGGGAGCTTTACTCTGTATCTAACCCCGTGCTGTACCTGCCCTGGGAGTGTTTGATGGGACAGTGTAGAGGGAGCTTTACTCTGTATCTAAACCGTGCTGTGCCTGCCCTGGGAGTGTTTGATGGGACAGTGTAGAGGGAGCTTTACTCTGTATCTAACCCGTGCTGTACCTGCCCTGGGAGTGTTTGATGGGACAGTGTAGAGGGAGCTTTACTCTGTATCTAACCCGTGCTGTACCTGCCCTGGGAGTGTTTGATGGGACAGTGTCGAGGGAGCTTTACTCTGTATCTAACCCCGTGCTGTACCTGCCCTGGGAGTGTTTGATGGGACAGTGTAGAGGGAGCTTTACTCTGTATCTAACCCGTGCTGTACCTGCCCTGGGAGTGTTTGATGGGACAGTGTAGAGGGAGCTTTACTCTGTATCTAACCCCGTGCTGTACCTGCCCTGGGAGTGTGTGATGGGACAGTGTAGAGGGAGCTTTACTCTGTATCTAACCCGTGCTGTACCTGCCCTGGGAGTGTTTGATGGGACAGTGTAGAGGGAGCTTTACTCTGTATCTAACCCGTGCTGTACCTGCCCTGGGAGTGTTTGATGGGACAGTGTAGAGGGAGCTTTACTCTGTATCTAACCCCGTGCTGTACCTGCCCTGGGAGTGTTTGATGGGACAGTGTAGAGGGAGCTTTACTCTGTATCTAACCCCGTGCTGTACCTGCCCTGGGAGTGTTTGATGGGACAGTGTAGAGGGAGCTTTACTCTGTATCTAACCCCGTGCTGTACCTGCCCTGGGAGTGTTTGATGGGACAGTGTCGAGGGAGCTTTACTCTGTATCTAACCCCGTGCTGTACCTGCCCTGGGAGTGTTTGATGGGACAGTGTAGAGGGAGCTTTACTCTGTATCTAACCCGTGCTGTACCTGCCCTGGGAGTGTTTGATGGGACAGTGTAGAGGGAGCTTTACTCTGTATCTAACCCCGTGCTTTACCTGCCCTGGGAGTGTTTGATGGGACAGTGTAGAGGGAGCTTTACTCTGTATCTAACCCCGTGCTGTACCTGCCCTGGGAGTGTTTGATGGGGACAGTGTAGAGGGAGCTTTACTCTGTATCTAACCCGTGCTGTACCTGCCCTGGGAGTGTTTGATGGGACAGTGCAGAGGGAGCTTTACTCTGTATCTAACCCGTGCTGTACCTGCCCTGGGAGTGTTTGATGGGACAGTGTAGAGGGAGCTTTACTCTGTATCTAACCCCATGCTGTACCTGCCCTGGGAGTGTTTGATGGGACAGTGTAGAGGGAGCTTTACTCTGTATCTAACCCCGTGCTGTACCTGCCCTGGGAGTGTTTGATGGAACAGTGTAGAGGGAGCTTTACTCTGTATCTCACCCCGTGCTGTACCTGCCCTGGGAGTGTTTGATGGGACAGTGTAGAGGGAGCTTTACTCTGTGTCTAACCCGTGCTGTACCTGCCCTGGGAGTGTTTGATGGGACAGTGTAGAGGGAGCTTTACTCTGTATCTAACCCCATGCTGTACCTGCCCTGGAAGTGTTTGATGGGACAGTGTAGAGGGAGCTTTACTCTGTATCTAACCCCGTGCTGTACCTGCCCTGGGAG
>NW_028225184.1:12980880-13048380 GCF_052327205.1 Somniosus microcephalus
TATCTGTACACTGACTGGTGTCTCTCAGTCCCTCTCCCTCAGGGAGATATCTGTACACTGACTGGTGTCTCTCAGTCCCTCTCCCTCAGGGAGATATCTGTACACTGACTGGTGTCTCTCAGTCCCTCTCTCTCAGGGAGATATCTGTACACTGACTGGTGTCTCTCAGTCCCTCTCTCTCAGGGAGATATCTGTACACTGACTGGTGTCTCTCAGTCCCTCTCCCTCAGGGAGATATCTGTACACTGACTGGTGTCTCTCAGTCCCTCTCTCTCAGGGAGATATCTGTACACTGACTGGTGTCTCTCAGTCCCTCTCTCTCCCAGGGAGATATCTGTACACTGACTGGTGTCTCTCAGTCCCTCTCTCTCAGGGAGATATCTGTACACTGACTGGTGTATCTCAGTCCCTCTCTCTCAGGGAGATATCTGTACACTGACTGGTGTCTCTCAGTCCCTCTCTCTCTCAGGGAGATATCTGTACACTGACTGGTGTCTCTCAGTCTCTCTCTCAGGGAGATATCTGTACACTGACTGGTGTCTCTCAGTCTCTCTCTCAGGGAGATATCTGTACACTGACTGGTGTCTCTCAGTCCCTCTCCCTCAGGGAGATATCTGTGCACTGACTGGTGTCTCTCAGTCCCTCTCTCTCTCGGGGAGATATCTGTACACTGACTGGTGTCTCTCAGTCCCTCTCCCTCAGGGAGATATCTGTACACTGACTGGTGTCTCTCAGTCCCTCTCTCTCTCAGGGAGATATCTGTACACTGACTGGTGTCTCTCAGTCCCTCTCTCTCAGGGAGATATCTGTACACTGACTGGTGTCTCTCAGTCCCTCTCCCTCAGGGAGATATCTGTACACTGACTGGTGTCTCTCAGTCCCTCTCCCTCAGGGAGATATCTGTACACTGACTGGTGTCTCTCAGTCCCTCTCTCTCAGGGAGATATCTGTACACTGACTGGTGTCTCTCAGTCCCTCTCTCTCTCAGGGAGATATCTGTACACTGACTGGTGTCTCTCAGTCCCTCTCTCTCAGGGAGATATCTGTACACTGACTGGTGTCTCTCAGTCCCTCTCTCTCAGGGAGATATCTGTACACTGACTGGTGTCTCTCAGTCCCTCTCTCTCAGGGAGATATCTGTACACTGACTGGTGTCTCTCAGTCCCTCTCTCTCAGGGAGATATCTGTACACTGACTGGTGCCTCTCAGTCCCTCTCTCTCAGGGAGATATCTGTACACTGACTGGTGTCTCTCAGTCCCTCTCTCTCAGGGAGATATCTGTACACTGACTGGTGTCTCTCAGTCCCTCTCTCTCAGGGAGATATCTGAACACTGACTGGTGTCTCTCAGTCCCTCTCTCTCAGGGAGATATCTGTACACTGACTGGTGTCTCTCAGTCCCCTCTCTCTCAGGGAGATATCTGTACACTGACTGGTGTCTCTCAGTCCCTCTCTCTCTCAGGGAGATATCTGTACACTGACTGGTGTCTCTCAGTCCCTCTCTCTCAGGGAGATATCTGAACACTGACTGGTGTCTCTCAGTCCCTCTCTTTCAGGGAGATATCTGTACACTGACTGGTGCCTGTATTGATTTCTTTGTGGGTTCAATGACGAGACATTTATGAAAGAGAATGTCTTTTAATCTAAAGTCTGTTCAACTCTTTATACAGCTTTACAGGAGGCACGATGCTAGTGATGCATCTAGAACGAAACTGAAACTAAACGGAACAAGCAAGGGCTTGTTGTTAAGCCTGTGTGTTATATTGAGAATTACTACACAGGCCACAAGAGTAAAATTTAACAGGTCTTTACTAGTCGAAGGTCAGGGCGGAACTGCCCAATAAATCATTACACAACACTTATATACCGGTGTGGTCACCACCGGTATTACAGTATACAGCAGCCAAGATAAAGTACTGCAACTCTTAAAATAGTTCTCTTAAAGGTGGAACGGTTACATACACTACAATCCTCCCTTTTTAGCTTAACAGTATATATTCCCCATTAAACCTAACATCATAACATATATACACAACTTC
Organism: Somniosus microcephalus; assembly: GCF_052327205.1. Taxonomy (NCBI): domain Eukaryota; kingdom Metazoa; phylum Chordata; class Chondrichthyes; order Squaliformes; family Somniosidae; genus Somniosus; species Somniosus microcephalus. The sequence goes on from NW_028225184.1 coordinate 12,982,919, forward strand.
ATGTAAAAACAGTTCACAGATTCAGTCTCTCTGGAGGCTTCCTGACTCGGTCCGGACAACGCCTCGGTGGTGTAGTAGTTTTCAGTGGTGTAGTAGGTTCTCGTTGCTGGGGTGACTCATCTAATAGTCCTTCACTGAACTTAACAGCTTGAACTTTCGTAACTTCAGAACCAGCATTGTTGACTTCTAAAGGCTCGAGTACCTTGGGAAGTTTTTCTGCTTCCGGACTGATTTGGCTCAGTTCAGAGGGACCACGTGCGTGACCTGGTAGGAGTGATAATGGTTCAGATGAGTCATCATCTTCGGCTTCTTCTCTATTGTCTTCTATTTCCTCCATCACTTCAGCTTTTGCCTCTGCCACCAATTCCCTGAGTGGCTTATTACTGCTGACACTGCTCACAAAAGGGTGCTCTTTCTTCTTAGCTTTCAACTGATCGATGAATTTGACATATTCCCTTTCTTCCTCAGCTTTGATTCGTTTGGCCTCATCGCGCAGGCGGTTTGTGTGTTCCTGCTCCATTTTCTCAATCAGCTGCTTCTGCTGTCTTCCCAGATTCTCCAACTCCGTGTCAAAGAACTTTTTCTTTGCATTCATCTCTTGCTCAAAACGGCGAATCATTTGTTCTAATTGCTGTTGTAGTTTGAAATTGAGTTGAGTTTGAGCCCGGTGTTCCTCAGAAATGTGCATGTCTGTAGACTGGACAGACTCAGAATTCTCTGTCAAACTATGTTGTTGTTGTTCAGTGGAATTCTGTTCTGATACTTTGTTCTCTTCTGAAGCATTTATGCACTCCTTCGTTTTTCCATCATTAGTCTGCAAGTCCATTTTAGACTTGTCTTTTGCACATGGGCTGGCCTTACCATCATCAGTTCCAGAGTCTGAGCTGATTGTCTTCACCGAGTTCTCACTCTCTGCTTTGTCACTGTCACTGCTGCATATGCCCTCATCCAATATTCTGGACAATCGTGCAGGTTTGACATCTTTCTTTTTCCCGGAATCTCCCGTTATTGCTTTTAGGGAGTGCCAGTCCATATTTATTTTCCTGATCCACTCCCGTCCCAGAAGTGGTGGACCTCCCTCAGGTAGTACATATATGTCCATTCCTTGGTGTTCTTTGCCCTTGTGTACCACCTTGACTTTTATCTTTCCGATGGGGTATACTCTTTGCCCCGTGTATGTCTGCAATACTATCTCCGTATCCCGTAGGGGAATATGTGTGAATAACCTTTTGTAATCTTGCTTATTCATGACCGTCAACGCCGATCCGGTGTCCAATTCCATCTTCACGTGGACTCCTGCTATCTGCAGTGTGACCCAGATAGTTTGTCGATCAGCTTCCTTACTCACATTGTGAATTCTCAGACTACCCAGTTCCTTGCTGTTGGAGTCTGAATCTGAATTCTGTTCATCCGAACTCTTCTCAGCCACCTTATGTACCTTTCTGCACTTTTCCTGCGGTGACTTTTTGTTGCTGGTCTTCTTTCCTGACCGGCATACTTTAGCTATGTGACCAAGCTTGCCACATTTTCTACATTCCTGGTTTTTAAACCAGCATTGCTTCTGATCGTGTGTCGTCTTTCCACAACGATAACATTTCGTTGTACCCAAAGCCATTTGATCTACGCTGAGTACCGCTGCCTTCAGCTGTATTTCCGCAGTGCCTCTCGTTACGGCTTCGTGCGATGCTGCAATAGTGACAGCCTTATCAAGTGTAAGATCATTCTCTTCCAGTAGCCGCTTTTGTGTTCCTTCTTTCGACAATCCACACACGAATTTGTCTCTCAGTGCCTCTGTCAGTCTTTCCCCAAACTGACAGTATTTCGCCAGCTTACGCAGTTCAATTAAATACTCCGCGTTGCTTTCCTCTTTCCGTTGCGTTCTCGCATACAATTTAAATCGTTCCGCTAACATCAGCGGTGTGGGGTTCAAATGATTTCTCAAGACAGCAACAATATTAGCGAAGGTCTGATCCGCCGGTTTAGCTGGTGATAGAAGATGCTTCAATAGCTCGTATGTCTTCGCACCCATTGAGTTTAGTAAGGTTAGTGCTTTATCATTATTTGATATTTTATTTGCCTTACGATAAATCTCTATGCGTTCTACATACGTGGCCCAATCTTCAACATCGGGATCGAAATCATTGATGTTACCACGCTTAGGCATCCTCGCAATCTTCTTGAGAAACAAAAGGAAATTTTTCTTTTATTTTTTTTTCAAAATGGCGGTTTCCCCCGCTTGTCTTCTTCCCCGCCTACGAAAATGGCGGCTTCCTGCATTTGCCTTTCTCCCCCGCTGGCTGTCTCTTGTCACTCCCGCTCGCTCGGTCTCGGTCTCCCTCGCTCGGTCTCGCTCGCTCGCTCGGGCTCTGTCTCTCCCGCTGGCTGTAATGGCGATTGCCGTATTGCTGCGTTCGCCCTCCCCAGCGGTTTTCAAATCGTGCCTCCCAGCCCCTCTTGCAGTCCGGTCCTTTCCCCCGGCTGCGGCTGAGTTCTCCGTGGGTTTTTTTATTTTATTTTTTATTTTCTCCCGCGCCTTACGATGTCCCGGTCGCTGCGTCTCGCGGCCTCGGTAGCTGCCCAGCCTTTCTCACCAGTTGCGGTCGAGCTCTCTCTCGACGCTGTTGCATCTTCCAGCCCACTTGCAGCCCGGTCTTTTACACCGGCTGCGTTTGCATTCACCGCGGCTTCCGTGCCTTACGCTGCCCCAGTCTCAGCGCCTCTGGCCCCGACTTCTGTCCGGCTCTTTTCCCCGGCCGTGGTCGAGTTCTCCGCCCTTATATCCTCCGTTTTTCCCTCCCCTACTTCACAGCCAACGTGGCCGACTTGCTCTCGTCGCTGATCGGCTTACCCACCACCGTGATAGAAGGGATGATCCTGCCTGTTGCTGATGGAAGGCTTCGTGTCAGAATTCTTCCTTTGCTCTGCAGACCCGAGTCTTTTCTCAGCAGGATGATGAGGGCGGATGCCTCTTCTCGACGCCCGTTAAACTGCCTTGGATATATCTCTGCCGCAGGGTAAGATCGTACTCGTCGCTACTGTTAAGTCTGTGTGTTATATTGAGAATTATTACACAGACCACAAGAGTAAACTTTAACAGGTCTTTACTAGTCGAAGGTCAGGGCGGAACTGCCCAATAAATCATTACACAGCACTTATATACCGGTGTGGTCACCACCGGTATTACAGTATACAGCAGCCAAGATAAAGTAGTGCAACTCTTAAAATAGTTCTCTTAAAGGTGGAACGGTTCTCTTAAAGGTGGAACAGTTACATACACTACACTTGTCTCTGTCACATGCCCTCTGCTGGTCAGGCACAAGCAATCAATACATGCAAACGTGCTGTTAAGGCATCATAATCGAACAGGCAAATACCATCTCTATTTGCTGATATCATTACATCTCCTTTACTTAAAACAAAAGTATTTTACTTTTAACTAACAACATGTTTTCTTTGTATTAATCTGCATTTTAACTGTAACACTTAATGAACTTACATTATCATTATCATGATCAAGGTTTTTTACCCTTGCTTTGTGTGTTCACATGAAATATGTCAATACACTAGAACTTGAAGAAAGAATAAGATAACATTACTTCCTTCTATAACAATAGTCCTTAAATTTGCTCAATGAGTCTCTCAGGAGGCTTCACGTGTCTTGAGGATTTTCTGATTGATTGTCCTTGAATCTGAGTTGTTGCCTCAGATGATTGGTTCTCAGCTGTGTGATCAGGTTGTGCAACAGTATCAGTCTCTTGACCTGCTGTGGCTGGTCCCATAAGATCTCGACGATTTCTTCTCAGAACAGCACCCTCATCTGCCTGAATGGTGTATGATCTTGGTTGAACTTCACTCAGGACAGTTCCCTTCTGAGTCCATGTGTTTGTTTTGTCTTTGAACCTTACTTGGTCACCAGTGTGGAGTTCAGGTAGGTTTTGTGTTCCTCTGTCATAGTAGTACTTTTGCTTTTCTTTCTGTTGCTCTTTGAACTTCCTCACTTTCTCCCCCTCTTTTGTTTTCAGGAGGTTCTCCGGGATGGGTAGGTTTGACCTTAGCCGACGTCCCATCAGGAGTTGGGCTGGTGACATACTACACTCGAGCGGCGTTGTGCGGTATACAAGCATGCTCTGGTAGAAGTCAGTTCCACTGTCTTTTGCCTTGTACATCAGTCTTTTCACTGTGTTTGCGGGCTCTCCTGGGTCAACAGCTCTGGACAACGTGTCTGCTGTATACATCAGCTTACCCGGTGTGTACGCAACAATCCATTCATCATAGACTGTCTCTCCTTCGCTTTCCACAACGAGGACTCTCTTTACCAGGTTCAGTCTCTCACAGGCTTTTAAACCTAGTATGGCTTGCACATCCTTTGGCACCACGATTAATGCTAGCGTGTGCTCTCTGTCCTTGTGTGTTACTTTGACAATGCATCTTCCTTTCACTGGTATATCAGCACCTGAGTATCCTGTCACTTTCACTTTTATTCCATGTATCTTTGGTCTGGGTCTAATTTTCTTAAAATCAGTCTCTGATATCACATTAACTTGTGCTCCAGTATCCAATTTAAATGGAATGTGTATGTCATTCACTTTTAGTGTCAACATCCAGTCTCTTTCTTCTTTTTTGTTTTCAGACACAACATCTACATTGAACTCCTCTATCTCGCTTTCATCTACAGCATGGACCTTACTTTGTTGCGCTTGGTTCTTGCAGCAACGGGCATAATGGTTGTTTTTGTTGCAATTATTGCATGTTTTACCATATGCTGGACACTTTCTCGGTGGATGCTGTGTACCGCATCGACTACATGACTTTCGATTGTCCCTTTCATTTTCGTTCGCTGGCCACGCCTCTTTTTTCACATTGGCGCTCTTTTTGTTAAACGGTTTGTATCCGTTCATTCTCACTGCATCCACGTTGCAGCTACTGTCACTGAACAGCTCCTTTGCTTGCGACTTCACAGTCTCTGTAGCCCTACACAGTGCTATGGCTTTTCCCAGGTCTAGATCTTGCTCTCTTAGCAGTCTTTCCCTTAGACCATTATCTGGAATACCACACACCAGTCTGTCTTTTATCAGCGAGTCTGTCAGTCCCCCAAATTCACACGATTTGCTTCGGTTTCTCAGTTCAGTCACATACTGATCAATAGTCTCACCCGTTTTCTGTACACATGTGAAAAATCTGTGCCTCTCAAATGTCACGTTACGTTTAGGTATGCAGTAGGCCTCAAACTGTTCCATTATTTTATCTAGCTTCATTTTGTCTCCATCAACAGTGAATATGAAGTTATTATACACCTCCAGCGCTTCATCACCCACGACATGTAAGAACAGTGACGATTTCTTTTTATTACTTTTCTCGTCAGCTCCGATTGCCGCTAAATACAACTCTACACGTTGTTTGAATCTCCTCCAATTTTCAACCACATTACCTGTCAACTGAAGCGTCGCCGGTGGGTGTAAACCTTCCATTTTTTCACTTCGTTAGCTATTCTCTAATGGTAAGTAACGATGTTCTCTTTTGGCTTGCTAATTTGTGGAGAGCTGATTTAACTTCAGATTTTTTCTCTTCATCTCTTTCAATCACTTCTGACACCATGTATTGATTTCTTTGTGGGTTCAATGACGAGACATTTATGAAAGAGAATGTCTTTTAATCTAAAGTCTGTTCAACTCTTTATACAGCTTTACATGAGACACGATGCTAGTGATGCATCTAGAACAAAACTGAAACTAAACTGAACTGCCTTGCTTGTCTCTGTCACATGCCCTCTGCTGGTCAGGCACAAGCAATCAATACATGCAAACGTGCTGTTAAGGCATCATAATCGAACAGGCAAATACCATCTCTATTTGCTGATATCATTACAGTGTCTCTCAGTCCCTCTCCCTCAGGGAGATATCTGTGCACTGACTGGTGTCTCTCAGTCCCTCTCTCTCTCAGGGAGATATCTGTACACTGACTGGTGTCTCTCAGTCCCTCTCTCTCAGGGAGATATCTGTACACTGACTGGTGTCTCTCAGTTCCTTCTCTCTCAGGGAGATATCTGAAGACTAACTGGTGTCTCTCAGGGAGATATCTGTACACTGACTGGTGTCTCTAAGACCCTCTTACAGGGAGATATCTGTACACTGACTGTTGTCTCTCAGTCCCGTCTCTCTCAGGAAGATATCTGTGCACTGACTGGTGTCTCTCAGTCCCTCTCTCTCAGGGAGATATATGTACACCGACTGGTGTCTCTCAGTCCCTCTTCCTCAGGGAGATATCTGTACACTGACTGGTAACTCTCAGTTGCTCTCTCTGAGGGAGATACCTGTGCACCGATTGGTGTCTCTCAGTCCCTCTCTCTCAGGGACATATCTGTACACTGACTGGTGTCTCTCAGTCCCTCTCTCTCAGGGAGATATCTGTACACTGAATGGTGCCTCTCAGTCCCTCTCTCTCAGGGAGATATCTGTACACTGACTGGTGCCTCTCAGTACCTCTCTCTCAGGGAGATATCTGTACACTGACTGGTGTCTCTCAGTCCCTCTCTCTCAGGGAGATATCTGTACACCGACTGGTGTCTCTCAGTCCCTCTTCCTCAGGGAGATATCTGTACACTGACTGGTAACTCTCAGTTGCTCTCTCTGAGGGAGATACCTGTGCACCGATTGGTGTCTCTCAGTCCCTCTCTCTCAGGGACATATCTGTACACTGACTGGTGTCTCTCAGTCCCTCTCTCTCAGGGAGATATCTGTACACTGAATGGTGCCTCTCAGTCCCTCTCACTCAGGGAGATATCTGTACACTGACTGGTGCCTCTCAGTCCCTCTCTCTCAGGGAGATATCTGTACACTGACTGGTGTCTCTCAGTCCCTCTCTCTCAGGGAGATATCTGTACACTGACTGGTGTCTCTCAGTCCCTCTCTCTCAGGGAGATATCTGTACACTGACTGGTGTCTCTCAGTCCCTCTCTCTCAGGGAGATATCTGTACACTGACTACTGCCTCTCAGTCCTCTCTCCAACAGGAATATATTTGTACACTGACTGGTGTCTCTCAGTCACTATCTCTCACGGAGATATCTGTACACTGACTGGTGTCTCTCAGTCCCTCTCTCTCACGGAGATATCTGTACACTGACTGGTGTCTCTCAGTCCCTCTCTCTCTCAGGGAGATATCTGTACACTGACTGGTGTCTCTCAGTCCCTATCTCTCAGGGAGATATCTGTACACTGACTGCTGTCTCTCAGTCCCTCTCTCTCAGGGAGATATCTGTACACTGACTGTTGTCTCTCAGTCTCTCTCTCTCAGGGAGATATCTGTACACTGACTGGTGTCTCTCAGTCACTATCTCTCACGGAGATATCTGTACACTGACTGGTGTCTCTCAGTCCCTCTCTCTCTCAGGGAGATATCTGTACACTGACTGGTGTCTCTCAGACCCTCTCCCTCAGGGAGATATCTGTACACTGACTGGTGTCTCTCAGTACCTCCCTCTCAGGGAGATATCTGTACACTGACTGCTGTCTCTCAGTCCCTCTCTCTCAGGGAGATATCTGTACACTGACTGTTGTCTCTCAGTCTCTCTCTCTCAGGGAGATATCTGTACACTGGCTGTTGTCTCTCAGTCCCTCTCTCTCAGGGAGATATCTGTACACTGACTGGTGTCTCTCAGTCCCTATCTCAGGGAGATATCTGTACACTGACTGGTGTCTCTCAGTCCCTCTATCTCAGAGAGATATCTCGACACTGACTGGTGTCTCTCAGTCCCTCTATCTCAGGGAGATATCTGTACACTGACTGGTGTCTCTCAGTCCCTCTCCCTCAGGGAGATATCTGTACACTGACTGGTGTCTCTCAGTCCCCTCTCTCTCAGGGAGATATCTGTACACTGACTGTTGTCTCTCAGTCCCTCTCTCTCAGGGAGATATCTGTACACTGACTGGTGGACTGGTGTCTCTCAGTCCCTCTCTCTCAGGGAGATATCTGTACACTGACTGGTGTCTCTCAGTCCCTCTCTCTCAGGGAGATATCTGTACACTTACTGGTGTATCTCAGTCCCTCTCTCTCAGGGAAAAATCTGTACGCTGACTGGTGTCTCTCAGTCCCTCTCTCTCAGGGAGATATCTGTAAACTGACTGGTGTCTCTCAGTCCCCTCTCTCTCAGGGAGATATCTGTATACTGACTGGTGTCTCTCAGTCCCTCTCCCTCAGGGAGATATCTGTACACTGACTGGCATCTCTAAGTCCCTCTCTCTCAGGGATTTCTCTGTACTCTGACTGGTAACTCTCAGTCACTCACTCTCAGGGAGATATCTGTACACTGACTGGTGTCTCTCAGACCCTCTATCTCAGGGAGATATCTGTACACTGACTGGTGTCTCTCAGACCCTCTCTCTCAGGGAGATATCTGTACACTGACTGGTGTCTCTCAGTCCCTCTCCGTCAGGGAGATATCTGTACACTGACTGGTGTCTCTCAGTCCCTCTCCCTCAGGGAGATATCTGTACACTGACTGGTGTCTCTCAGTCCCTCTCTCTCTCAGGGAGATATCTGTACACTGACTGGTGTCTCTCAGTCCCTCTCTCTCAGCGAGATATCTGTACACTGACTGGTGTCTCTCATTCCCTCTCCCTCAGGGAGATATCTGTACACTGACTGGTGTCTCTCAATCCCTCTCTCTCAGGGAGATATCTGTACACTGACTGGTGTCTCTCAGTCCCTCACTCTCAGGGAGATATCTGTACACTGACTGGTGTCTCTCAGTTCCACTCCCTCAGGGAGATATCTGTACACTGACTGGTGTCTCTCAGTCCCCTGTCTCTCAGGGAGATACCTGTACACTGACTGGTGTCTCTCAGTCCCCCTCTCTCTCAGGGAGATATCTGTACACTGACTGGTGTCTCTCAGTCCCTCTCTCTCTCAGGGAGATATCTGAACACTGACTGGTGTCTCTCATTCCCTCTCCCTCAGGGAGATATCTGTGCACTGACTGGTGTCTGTCAGTCCCACTCTCTCTCAGGGATATATCTGTACACTGACTGGTGTCTCTCAGTCCCTCTCCCTCAGGGAGATATCTGTACACTGACTGGTGTCACTCAGTCCCTCTCTCTCTCAGGGAGATATCTGTACACTGACTGGTGTCTCTCAGTCCCTCTCTCTCAGGGAGATATCTGTACACTGACTGGTGTCTCTCAGTCCCTCTCTCTCAGGGTGATATCTGTACAATGACTGGTGTCTCTCAGTCCCTCTCTCTCAGGGAGATATCTGTACACTGACTGGTGTCTCTCAGTCCCTCTCCCTCAGGGAGATATCTGTACACTGACTGGTGTCTCTCAGTCCCCTCTCCCTCAGGGAGATATCTGTAAACTGACTGGTCTCTCCCAGTCCCTCTCTCTCAGGAAGTTATCTGTACACTGACTGGTGTCTCTCAGTCCGTCTCTCTCAGTGAGATATCTGTACACTGACTGCTGTCTCTCAGTCCCTCTCTCTCAGGGAGATATCTGTACACTGACTGGTGTCTCTCAGTCCCTCTGTCTCAGGGAGATATCTGTACACTGACTGGTGTCTCTCAGTCCCTCTCTCTCAGGGAGGTATCTGTACATGGACAGGTGAATCTCAGTCCCTCTCTCTCAGGGAGATATCTGTACACTGACTGTTGTCTCTCAGTCTCTCTCTCTCAGGGAGATATCTGTACACTGACTGGTGTCTCTCAGTCCCCTCTCTCTCAGGGAGATATCTGTGCACTGACTGGTGTCTCTCAGTCCCTCTCTCTCAGGGAGATATCTGTACAATTACTGGTGTATCTCAGTCCCTCTCTCTCAGGGAGATATCTGTACGCTGACTGGTGTCTCTCAGTCCCTCTCTCTCAGGGAGATATCTGTACACTGACTGGTGTCTCTCAGTCCCCTCTCTCTCATGGAGATATCTGTATACTGACTGGTGTCCCTCAGTCCCTCTCCCTCAGGGAGATATCTGTACACTGACTGGTGTCTCTCAGTCCATCTCTCTCAGGGAGATATCTGTACACTGACTGGTGTCCCTCAGTCCCTCTCCCTCAGGGAGATATCTGTACACTGACTGGTGTCTCTCAGTCCCCTCTCTCTCAGGGAGATATCTGTACACTGACTGGTGTCCCTCAGTCCCTCTCCCTCAGGGAGATATCTGTACACTGACTGGTGTCTCTCAGTCCCTCTCTCTCTCAGGGAGATATCTGTACAGTGACTGGTGTCTCTCAGTCCCTCTCTCTCTCAGGAAGTTATCTGTACACTGAATGGTGTCTCTCAGTCCCTCTCTCTCAGGGAGATATCTGTACACTGACTGGTGTCTCTCAGTCCCTCTCTCTCAGGGAGATATCTGTACACTGACTGGTGTCTCTCAGTCCCTCTCTCTCAGGGGGATATCTGTACACTGACAGGTGTCTCTCAGTCCCTCTCTCTCAGGGAGATATCTGTACACTGACTGGTGTCTCTCAGTCCCTCTCCCTCAGGGAGCCATCTGTACACTGACTGGTGTCTCTCAGTCCCTCTCTCTCAGGGAGATATCTGTACACAGACTGGTTTCTCTCAGTCCCTCTCCCTCAGGGAGCCATCTGTACACTGACTGGCGTCTCTCAGACCCTCTCTCTCAGGGAGATATCTGTACACTGACTGGTGTCTCTCAGTCCCCTCTCTCTCAGGAAGTTATCTGTACACTGAATGGTGTCTCTCAGTCCCTCTCTCTCAGGGGGATATCTGTACACTGACAGGTGTCTCTCAGTCCCTCTCTCTCAGGGAGATATCTGTACACTGACTGGTGTCTCTCAGTCCCTCTCTCTCAGGGAGATATCTGTACACTGACTGGTGTCTCTCAGTCCCTCTCTCTCAGGAAGTTATCTGTACACTGAATGGTGTCTCTCAGTCCCTCTCCCTCAGGGAGATATCTGTACACTGACTGGTGTCTCTCAGTCCCTCTCTCTCAGGGAGATATCTGTACACAGACTGGTGTCTCTCAGTCCCCTCTCTCTCAGGGAGATATCTGTACACTGACTGGAGCCCCTCAGTCCCTCTCTCTCAGGGAGATATCTGTACACTGACTGGTGTCTCTCAGTCCCTCTCTCTCAGGGAGATATCTGTACACTGACTGGTGTCTCTCAGTCCCTCTCTCTCAGGGAGATATCTGTACACTGACTGGTAACTCTCAGTCCCTCTCTCTCAGGGAGATATCTGTACACTGACTGGTGTCTCTCAGTCCCTCTCTCTCAGGGAGATATCTGTACACTGACTGGTGTCTCTCAGTCCCTCTCTCTCAGGGAGATATCTGTACACTGACTAGTGTCTCTCAGCCCCTCTCCCTCAGGAAGATATCTGTACAGTGACTGGTGTCTCTCAGTCCCCTCTCCCTCAGGGAGATATCTGTACACTGACTGGTGTCTCTCAGTCCCTCTCTCTCAGGGAGATATCTGTACACTGACTGGTGTCTCTCAGTCTCTCTCTCTCATGGAGATATCTACATCGTGACTTGTGTCTCTCAGTCCCTCTCTCTCAGGGAGATATCTGTACACTGACTGGTGTCTCTCAGTCTCTCTCTCTCATGGAGATATCTGCATCGTGACTGGTGTCTCTCAGTCCCCTCTCCCTCAGGGAGATATCTGTACACTGACTGGTGTCTCTCAGTCCCTCTCTCTCATGGAGATATCTGTACAGTGACTGGTGTCTCTCCGTCCCTCACCCTCAGGGAGATATCTGTACACTGACTGGTGTCTCTCAGTCCCTCTCTCTCAGGGAGATATCTGTACACTGACTGGTGTCTCTCAGTCACTCGCTCACAGGGAGATATCTGTACACTGACTGGTGTCTCTCAGTCCCTCTCTCTCAGGGAGATATCTGTACACTGACTGGTGTCTCTCAGTCCCTCTCTCTCAGGGAGATATCTGTACACTGACTGGTAACTCTCAGTCTCCTCTCCCTCAGGGAGATATCTGTACGCTGACTGGTGTCTCTCAGTCCCCTCTCCCTCAGGGAGATATCTGTACACTGACTGGTATCTCTCAGTCCCTCTCTCTCAGGGAGATATCTGTACACTGACTGCTGTCTCTCAGTCCCTCTCTCTCAGGGAGATATCTTTACACTGACTGGTGTCTCTCAGTCACTCTCTCTCTCGGGGAGATATCTGTCCACTGACTGGTGTCTCTCAGTCACTCTCTCTCAGGGAGATATCTGCACACTGACTGCTGTCTCTCAGTCCCTCTCTCTCAGGGAGATATCTGTACACTGACTGGTGTCTCCCAGTCCCTCTCTTTCAGGGAGATATCTGTACACTGACTGGTGTCTCTCAGTCCCCTCTCTCTCAGGGAGATATCTGTACACTGACTGGTGTCTCTCAGTCCCTCTCTCTCAGGGAGATATCTGTACACTGACTGGTGTCTCTCAGTCCCTCTCTCTCAGGGAGATATATGTACACTGACTGGTGTCTCTCAGTCCCTCTCTCTGAGGGAGATATCTGTACACTGACTGGTGTCTCTCAGTCCCTCTCTCTCAGGGAGATATCTGTACACTGACTGGTGTCTCTCAGTCCCTCTCTCTCAGGGAGATATCTGTACACTGACTGGTGTCTCTCAGTCCCCTCTCTCTCAGGGAGATATCTGTACACTGACTGGTGTCTCTCAGTCCCTCTCTCAGGGAGATATCTGTACACTGACTGGAGCCCCTCAGTCCCTCTCTCTCAGGGAGATATCTGTACACTGACTGGGGTCTCTCAGTCTCTCTTTCTCAGGGAGATATCTGTACACTGACTGGTGTCTCTCAGTCCCTCTCTCTCAGGGAGTTATCTGTACACGGACAGGTTTCTCTCAGTCCCTCTCTCTCAGGGAGAGATCTGTACACTGACAGGTGTCTCTCAGTCCCTCTCTCTCAGGGAGATATCTGTACACTGACTGGTGTCTCTCATTCCCTCTCCCTCAGGGAGATATCTGTACACTGACTGGTGTCTCTCAGTCCCCTGTCTCTCAGTCCCTCTCTCCCTCAGGGAGATATTTGTACACTGACTGGTGTCCCTCTCTTTCAGGGAGATATCTGTACACTGACTGGTGTGTCTCAGTCCCTCTCTCTCATGGAGATATCTGTACAGTGACTGGTGTCTCTCAGTCCCTCACCCTCAGAGAGATATCTGTACACTGACTGGTGTCTCTCAGTCCCTCTCTCTCAGGGAGATATCTGTACACTGACTGGTGTCTCTCAGTCACTCGCTCACAGGGAGATATCTGTACACTGACTGGTGTCTCTCAGTCCCTCTCTCTCAGGGAGATATCTGTACACTGACTGGTAACTCTCAGTCTCCTCTCCCTCAGGGAGATATCTGTACGCTGACTGGTGTCTCCCAGTCCCCTCTCCCTCAGGGAGATATCTGTACACTGACTGGTGTCTCTCAGTCCCTCTCTCTCAGGGAGATATCTGTACACTGACTGGTGTCTCTCAGTCCCTCTCTCTCAGGGAGATATCTGTACACTGACTGGTGTCTCTCAGTCCCCTCTCTCTCAGGGAGATATCTGTACACTGACTGGTGTCTCTCAGTCCCTCTCTCTCAGGGAGATATCAGTACACTGACTAGTGTCTCTCAGCCCCTCTCCCTCAGGGAGATTTCAGTACACTGACTGGTGGCTCTCAGTCCCTCTCTCTCAGGGAGGTATCTGTACACTGACTGGTGTCTCGCCATCCCTCTCTCTCTCAGGGAGATATCTGTACACTGACTGGTGTCTCTCAGTCCCTCTCTGTCGGGGAGATATCTGTACACTGACTGTTGTCTCTCAGTCCCTCTCCCTCAGGGAGATATCTGTACACTGACTGGTGTCTCTCAGTCCCTCTCCCTCAGGGAGATATCTGTACACTGACTGGTGTCTCTCCGTCTCTATCTTTCAGGGAGATATCTGTACACTGACTGGTGTCTCTCAGTCCCTCTCTCTCAGGGAGATATCTGTACACTGACTGGTGTCCCTCAGTCCCTCTCTCAGGGAGCTACCTGTGCACTGACTGGTGTCTCACAATCCCTCTCTCTCAGGGAGATATCTGTACACTGACTGGTGTCTCTCAGTCCCTCTCTCAGGGAGCTATCTGTACACTGACTGGTGTCTCTCTGTCCCTCTCTCTCAGGGAGCTATCTGTACACTGACTGGTGTCTCACAGTCCCTCTCTCGCAGGGAGATATCTGTAAACTGACTGGTGTCTTTCAATCCCTATCTCTCAGGGAGATAGCTGTACACTGACTGGTGTCTCTCAGTCCCTCTCCCTCAGGGAGATATCTGTACACTGACTGGTGTCTCTCAGTACCCTCTCCCTCAGGGAGATATCTGTAAACTGACTGGTCTCTCCCAGTCCCTCTCTCTCAGGAAGTTATCTGTACACTGACTGGTGTCTCTCAGTCCGTCTCTCTCAGTGAGATATCTGTACACTGACTGCTGTCTCTCAGTCCCTCTCTCTCAGGGAGATATCTGTACACTGACTGGTGTCTCTCAGTCCCTCTGTCTCAGGGAGATATCTGTACACTGACTGGTGTCTCTCAGTCCCTCTCTCTCAGGGAGGTATCTGTACATGGACAGGTGAATCTCAGTCCCTCTCTCTCAGGGAGATATCTGTACACTGACTGTTGTCTCTCAGTCTCTCTCTCTCAGGGAGATATCTGTACACTGACTGGTGTCTCTCAGTCCCCTCTCTCTCAGGGAGATATCTGTGCACTGACTGGTGTCTCTCAGTCCCTCTCTCTCAGGGAGATATCTGTACAATTACTGGTGTATCTCAGTCCCTCTCTCTCAGGGAGATATCTGTACGCTGACTGGTGTCTCTCAGTCCCTCTCTCTCAGGGAGATATCTGTACACTGACTGGTGTCTCTCAGTCCCCTCTCTCTCATGGAGATATCTGTATACTGACTGGTGTCCCTCAGTCCCTCTCCCTCAGGGAGATATCTGTACACTGACTGGTGTCTCTCAGTCCATCTCTCTCAGGGAGATATCTGTACACTGACTGGTGTCCCTCAGTCCCTCTCCCTCAGGGAGATATCTGTACACTGACTGGTGTCTCTCAGTCCCCTCTCTCTCAGGGAGATATCTGTACACTGACTGGTGTCCCTCAGTCCCTCTCCCTCAGGGAGATATCTGTACACTGACTGGTGTCTCTCAGTCCCTCTCTCTAAGGGAGATATCTGTACACTGACTGGTGTCTGTCCGTCCCTCTCTCTCTCAGGGAGATATCAGTGCACAGACTGGTTTCTCTCAGTCCCTCTCCCTCAGGGAGCCATCTGTACACTGACTGGTGTCTCTCAGTCCCCTCTCTCTCAGGAAGTTATCTGTACACTGAATGGTGTCTCTCAGTCCCTCTCTCTCAGGGGGATATCTGTACACTGACAGGTGTCTCTCAGTCCCTCTCTCTCAGGGAGATATCTGTACACTGACTGGTGTCTCTCAGTCCCTCACTCTCAGGGAGATATCTGTACACTGACTGGTGTCTCTCAGTCCCTCTCTCTCAGGAAGTTATCTGTACACTGAATGGTGTCTCTCAGTCCCTCTCCCTCAGGGAGATATCTGTACACTGACTGGTGTCTCTCAGTCCCTCTCTCTCAGGGAGATATCTGTACACAGACTGGTGTCTCTCAGTCCCCTCTCTCTCAGGGAGATATCTGTACACTGACTGGAGCCCCTCAGTCCCTCTCTCTCAGGGAGATATCTGTACACTGACTGGTGTCTCTCAGTCCCTCTCTCTCAGGGAGATATCTGTACACTGACTGGTAACTCTCAGTCCCTCTCTCTCAGGGAGATATCTGTACACTGACTGGTGTCTCTCAGTCCCTCTCTCTCAGGGAGATATCTGTACACTGACTGGTGTCTCTCAGTCCCTCTCTCTCAGGGAGATATCTGTACACTGACTGGCGTCTCTCAGTCCCTTTCTCTCCCAGGGAGATATCTGTACACTGACTGGTGTCTCTCAGTCCCCTCTCTCTCAGGGAGATATCTGTACACTGACTAGTGTCTCTCAGACCCTCACCCTCAGGAAGATATCTGTACAGTGACTGGTGTCTCTCAGTCCCCTCTCCCTCAGGGAGATATCTGTACACTGACTGGTGTCTCTCAGTCCCTCTCTCTCAGTGAGATATCTGTACACTGACTGGTGTCTCTCAGTCTCTCTCTCTCATGGAGATATCTGCATCGTGACTGGTGTCTCTCAGTCCCTCTCTTTCAGGGAGATATCTGTACACTGACTGGTGTCTCTCAGTCCCTCTCTCTCATGGAGATATCTGTACAGTGACTGGTGTCTCTCAGTCCCTCACCCTCAGGGAGATATCTGTACACTGACTGGTGTCTCTCAGTCCCTCTCTCTCAGGGAGATATCTGTACACTGACTGGTGTCTCTCAGTCACTCGCTCACAGGGAGATATCTGTACACTGACTGGTGTCTCTCAGTCCCTCTCTCTCAGGGAGATATCTGTACACTGACTGGTAACTCTCAGTCTCCTCTCCCTCAGGGAGATATCTGTACGCTGACTGGTGTCTCTCAGTCCCCTCTCCCTCAGGGAGATATCTGTACACTGACTGGTATCTCTCAGTCCCTCTCTCTCAGGGAGATATCTGTACACTGACTGCTGTCTCTCAGTCCCTCTCTCTCAGGGAGATATCTTTACACTGACTGGTGTCTCTCAGTCACTCTCTCTCTCGGGGAGATATCTGTCCACTGACTGGTGTCTCTCAGTCACTCTCTCTCAGGGAGATATCTGTACACTGACTGCTGTCTCTCAGTCCCTCTCTCTCAGGGAGATATCTGTACACTGACTGGTGTCTCCCAGTCCCTCTCTTTCAGGGAGATATCTGTACACTGACTGGTGTCTCTCAGTCCCCTCTCTCTCAGGGAGATATCTGTACACTGACTGGTGTCTCTCAGTCCCTCTCTCTCAGGGAGATATCTGTACACTGACTGTTGTCTCTCAGTCCCTCTCTCTCAGGGAGATATATGTACACTGACTGGTGTCTCTCAGTCCCTCTCTCTGAGGGAGATATCTGTACACTGACTGGTGTCTCTCAGTCCCTCTCTCTCAGGGAGATATCTGTACACTGACTGGTGTCTCTCAGTCCCTCTCTCTCAGGGAGATATCTGTACACTGACTGGTGTCTCTCAGTCCCCTCTCTCTCAGGGAGATATCTGTACACTGACTGGTGTCTCTCAGTCCCTCTCTCAGGGAGATATCTGTACACTGACTGGAGCCCCTCAGTCCCTCTCTCTCAGGGAGATATCTGTACACTGACTGGGGTCTCTCAGTCTCTCTTTCTCAGGGAGATATCTGTACACTGACTGGTGTCTCTCAGTCCCTCTCTCTCAGGGAGTTATCTGTACACGGACCGGTTTCTCTCAGTCCCTCTCTCTCAGGGAGAGATCTGTACACTGACAGGTGTCTCTCAGTCCCTCTCTCTCAGGGAGATATCTGTACACTGACTGGTGTCTCTCATTCCCTCTCCCTCAGGGAGATATCTGTGCACTGACTGGTGTCTGTCAGTCCCTCTCCCTCAGGGAGATATCTGTACACTGACTAGTGTCTCTCAGCCCCTCTCCCTCAGGGAGATATCTGTACACTGACTGGTGTCTCTCAGTCCCCTGTCTCTCAGTCCCTCTCTCCCTCAGGGAGATATTTGTACACTGACTGGTGTCCCTCTCTTTCAGGGAGATATCTGTACACTGACTGGTGTGTCTCAGTCCCTCTCTCTCATGGAGATATCTGTACAGTGACTGGTGTCTCTCAGTCCCTCACCCTCAGAGAGATATCTGTACACTGACTGGTGTCTCTCAGTCCCTCTCTCTCAGGGAGATATCTGTACACTGACTGGTGTCTCTCAGTCACTCGCTCACAGGGAGATATCTGTACACTGACTGGTGTCTCTCAGTCCCTCTCTCTCAGGGAGATATCTGTACACTGACTGGTAACTCTCAGTCTCCTCTCCCTCAGGGAGATATCTGTACGCTGACTGGTGTCTCTCAGTCCCCTCTCCCTCAGGGAGATATCTGTACACTGACTGGTGTCTCTCAGTCCCTCTCTCTCAGGGAGATATCTGTACACTGACTGGTGTCTCTCAGTCCCTCTCTCTCAGGGAGATATCTGTACACTGACTGGTGTCTCTCAGTCCCCTCTCTCTGTGAGAGATATCTCTACTCTGCCTGGTAACTCTCAGACCCTCTCTCTCAGGGAGATATCTGTACACTGACTGGTGTCTCTCAGTCCCCTCTCTCTCAGGGAGATATCTGTACACTGACTGGTGTCTCTCAGTCCCTCTCTCTCAGGGAGATATCAGTACACTGACTAGTGTCTCTCAGCCCCTCTCCCTCAGGGAGATTTCAGTACACTGACTGGTGGCTCTCAGTCCCTCTCTCTCAGGGAGGTATCTGTACACTGACTGGTGTCTCGCCATCCCTCTCTCTCTCAGGGAGATATCTGTACACTGACTGGTGTCTCTCAGTCCCTCTCTGTCGGGGAGATATCTGTACACTGACTGTTGTCTCTCAGTCCCTCTCCCTCAGGGAGATATCTGTACACTGACTGGTGTCTCTCAGTCCCTCTCCCTCAGGGAGATATCTGTACACTGACTGGTGTCTCTCCGTCTCTATCTTTCAGGGAGATATCTGTACACAGACTGGTGTCTCTCAGTCCCTCTCTCTCAGGGAGATATCTGTACACTGACTGGTGTCCCTCAGTCCCTCTCTCAGGGAGCTACCTGTACACTGACTGGTGTCTCACAATCCCTCTCTCTCAGGGAGATATCTGTACACTGACTGGTGTCTCTCAGTCCCTCTCTCAGGGAGCTATCTGTACACTGACTGGTGTCTCTCTGTCCCTCTCTCTCAGGGAGCTATCTGTACACTGACTGGTGTCTCACAGTCCCTCTCTCGCAGGGAGATATCTGTAAACTGACTGGTGTCTTTCAATCCCTATCTCTCAGGGAGATAGCTGTACACTGACTGGTGTCTCTCAGTCACTCTCTCTCAGAGAGATATCTGAACACTGACTGGTGTCTCTCAGTCGCTCTATCTCAGGGAGATATCTGTACACTGATTGGTGTCTCTCAGTCCCTCTCTCTCAGGGAGATATCTGTACAGTGACTGGTGTCTCTCAGTCCCTCTATCTCAGGGAGATATCTGTACACTGACTGGTGTCACTCA
This sequence comes from Somniosus microcephalus, assembly GCF_052327205.1. NCBI lineage: Eukaryota > Metazoa > Chordata > Chondrichthyes > Squaliformes > Somniosidae > Somniosus > Somniosus microcephalus. Next base: position 13,002,067 of record NW_028225184.1, read on the forward strand.
GTCCCTCTCTCTCAGGGAGATATCTGTACACTGACTGGTGTCTCTCAGTCCCTCTCTCTCCCTCAGGGAGATATCTGTAAACTGACTGGTGTCTCTCAGTCCCTCTCTCTCAGGGAGATATCTGTACACTGACTGGTGTCTCTCAGTCCCTCTCTCTCAGGGGGATATCTGTACACTGACTGGTGTCTCTCAGTCCCTCTCTCTCTCAGGGAGATATCTGTACACTGACTGGTGTCTCTCTGTCGCTCTTTCTCAGGGAGATATCTGTGCACTGACTGGTGTGTCTCAGTCCCTCTCCCTCAGGGAGATATCTGTACACTGACTGGTGTCTCAGTCCCTCTCTCTCAGGGAGATATCTGTACACTGACTGGTGTCTCTCAGTCCCTCTCTCTCAGAGAGATATCTGTACACTGACTGGTGTCTCTCAGTCCCTCTCTCTCAGGGAGATATCTGTACACTGACTGGTGTCTCTCAGTCCCTCTCCCTCAGGGAAATATCTGTACACTGACTGGTGTCTCTCAGTCCCTCTCTCTCAGTGAGATATCTGTACACTGACAGGTGTCTCTCGGTCCCTCTCTCTCAGGGAGATATCTGTACACTGACTGGTGTCTCTCAGTCCCTCTCTCTCAGTGAGATATCTGTACACTGACTGGTGTCTCTCAGTCCCTCTCTCTCAGGGAGATATCTGTACACTGACTGGTGTCTCTCAGTCCCTCTCTCTCAGGGAGATGTCTGTACACTGACTGGTGTCTCTCAGTCCCTCTCTCTCAGGGAGATATCAGTACACTGACTGGTGTCTCTCAGTCCCTCTCTCTCAGGGAGATATCTGTACACTGACTGGTGTCTCACAGACCCTCTCTCTCAGGGAGATATCTGTCCACTGACTGGTGTCTCTCAGTCTCTCTCCCTCAGGGAGATACCTGTACACTGACTGGTGTCTCTCAGTCCCTCTCTCCCAGGGAGATATCTGTCCACTGACTGGTGTCTCTCAGTCTCTCTCCCTCAGGGAGATATCTGTACACTGACTGGTGTCTCTCAGTCCCTCTCACTCTCTCAGGGAAATATCTGTGCACTGACTGGTGTCGCTCAGTCCCTCTCCCTCAGGGAGATATCTGTATACTGACTGGTGTCTCTCAGTCCCTTTCAGGGAGATATCTGTACACTGACTGGTGTCTCTCAGTACCTCTCTCTCAGGGAGATATCTGTACACTGACTGGTGTCTCTCAGTCCCTCTCTCTCAGGGAGATATCAGTACACTGACTAGTGTCTCTCAGCCCCTCTCCCTCAGGGAGATTTCAGTACACTGACTGGTGTCTCTCAGTCCCTCTCTCTCAGGGAGGTATCTGTACACTGACTGGTGTCTCGCAGTCCCTCTCTCTCTCAGGGAGATATCTGTACACTGACTGGTGTCTCTCAGTCCCTCTCTGTCGGGGAGATATCTGTACACTGACTGGTGTTTCTCAGTCCCTCTCTCTCTCAGGGAGATATCTGTACACTGACTGGTGTCTCTCAGTACCTCTCCCTCAGGGAGATATCTGTACACTGACTGGTGTCTCTCAGTCTCTATCTTTCAGGGAGATATCTGTACACTGACTGGTGTCTCTCAGTCCCTCTCTCTCAGGGAGATATCTGTGCACTGACTGGTGTCCCTCAGTCCCTCTCTCAGGGAGCTACCTGTACACTGACTGGTGTCTCACAGTCCCTCTCTCTCAGGGAGATATCTGTGCACTGACTGGTGTCTCTCAGTCCCTCTCTCAGGGAGCTATCTGTACACTGACTGGTGTCTCTCTGTCCCTCTCTCTCAGGGAGCTATCTGTACACTGACTGGTTTCTCACAATCCCTCTCTCGCAGGGAGATATCTGTAAACTGACTGGTGTCTCTCAGTCCCTCTCTCTCAGGGAGATAGCTGTACACTGACTGGTGTCTCTCAGTCACTCTCTCTCAGAGAGATATCTGAACACTGACTGGTGTCTCTCAGTCCCTCTCTCTCAGGGAGATATCTGTACACTGACTGGTGTCTCTCAGTCCCTCTCTCTCCCTCAGGGAGATATCTGTACACTGACTGGTGTCTCTCAGTCCCTCTCCCTCAGGGAGATATCTGTACACTGACTGGTGTCTCAGTCCCTCAGTCTCAGGGAGATATCTGTACACTGACTGGTGTCTCTCAGTCCCTCTCTCTCAGTGAGATATCTGTACACTGACAGGTGTCTCTCGGTCTCTCTCTCTCAGGGAAATATCTGTAAACTGACTGGTGTCTCTCAGTCCCTCTCTCTCAGGGTGATATCTGTACACTGACTGGTGTCTCTCAGTCCCTCTCACTCTCAGGGAGATATCTGTACACTGACTGGTGTCTCTCAGTCCCTCTCTCTCAGGGAGATATCTGTACACTGACTGGTGTCTCTCAGTCCCTCTCTCCCTCAGGGAGATATCTGTACACTGACTGGTGTCTCTCAGTCCCTCTCTCTCAGGGAGATATCTATAAACTGACTGGTGTCTCTCAGTCTCTCTCTCTCTCAGGGAGATATCTGTACACTGCCTGGTGTCTCTCAGTCCCTCTCTCTCAGGGAGATATCTGTACACTGACTGGTGTCTCTCAGTCCCCTCTCTCTCAGGGAGATATCTGTACACTGACTAGTGTGTCTCAGTCCCTCTCTCTCAGGGAGATATCTGTACACTGACTGGTGTCTCTCAGTCCCCTCTCTCTCAGGGAGATATCTGTACACTGACTGGTGTCTCTCAGTCCCTCTCCCTCAGGGAGACATCTGTACACTGACTGGTGTCTCTCAGTCCCCTCTCTCTCAGGGAGATATCTGTACACTGACTGGTGTCTCTCAGTCTCTCTCTCTCTCAGGGAGATACCTGTACACTGAATGGTGTCTCTCAGTCCCTCCCTCCCAGGCAGATATCTGTACTCTGACTGGTCTCTCTCAGTCCCTCTCTCACAGGGAGATATCTGTACACTGACTGGTGTCTCTCAGTCCCTCTCTCTCAGGGAGATATCTGTACCCTGACTGGTGTCTCTCAGTCCCCTCTCTCTCAGGGAGATATCTGTACACTGACTGGTGTCTCTCAGTCCCTCTCTCTCAGGGAGATATCTGTACACTGACTGGCGTCTCTCAGTCCCTCTCTCTCAGGGAGATATCTGTACACTGACTGGTGTCCCTCAGTCCCTCTCTCTCAGGGAGATATCTGTACACTGACTGGTGTCTCTCAGTCCCTCTCTCTCAGGGAGATATCTGTACACTGACTGGTGTCTCTCAGTCCCTCTCTCTCAGGGAGATATCTGTACACTGACTGGTGTCTCTCAGTCCCTCTCTCTCTCAGGGAGATATCTGTACACTGACTGGTGTCTCTCAGTCCCTCTCTCTCAGGGAGATATCTGTACACTGACTGGTGTCTCCCAGTCCCTCTCTCTCTCAGGGAGATATCTGTACACTGACTGGTGTCTCTCAGTCCCTCTCTCTCAGGGAGCTATCTGTACACTGACTGGTGTCTCTCAGTCCCCTCTCTCTGTGAGATATCTGTACACTGACTGGTGTCTCTCAGTCTCTCTCTCTCTCAGGGAGATATCTGTACACTGACTGGTGTCTCTCAGACCCTCTCTCTCAGGGAGATATCTGTCCACTGACTGGTGTCTCTCAGTCCCTCTCCCTCAGGGAGACATCTGTACACTGACTGGTGTCTCTCAGTCCCTCTCTCTCAGGGAGATATCTGTAAACTGACTGGTGTCTCTCAGTCCCTCTCTCTCAGGGAGATATCTGGACACTGACTGGTGTCTCTCAGTCCCTCTCTCTCGGGGAGATATCTGTACACTGACTGGTGTCTCTCAGTCCCTCTCTCTCACGGAGATATCTGTACACTGACTGGTGTCTCTCAGTCCCTCCCTCCCAGGGAGATATCTGTACACCGACTGGTGTCTCTCATTCCCTCTCTCTCAGGGAGATATCTGTACACTGACTGGTGTCTCTCATTCCCTCTCTCTCAGGGAGATATCTCTACACTGACTGGTGTCTCTCAGTCCCTCTCTCCTCTCAGGGAGATATCTGTACACTGACTGGTGTCTCTCAGTCTCTCTCTCTCTCAGGGAGATACCTGTACACTGACTGGTGTCTCTCAGTCCCTCTCTCCCAGGGAGATATCTGTACACCGACTGGTGTCTCTCATTCCCTCTCTCTCAGGGAGATATCTGTACACTGACTGGTGTCTCTCAGTCCCACTCTCTCTGGGAGATATCTGTACACTGACTGGTGTCTCTCAGTCCCTCTCTCTCAGGGAGATATCTGTACACTGACTGGTGTCTCTCAGTCCCTCTCCCTCAGGGAAATATCTGTACACTGACTGGTGTCTCTCAGTCCCTCTCTCTCAGGGGGATATCTGTACACTGACTGGTGTCTCTCAGTCCCTCTCTCAGGGAGATATCTGTACACTGACTGGTGTCTCTCAGTCCCTCTCTCCCTCAGGGAGATATCTGTACACTGACTGGTGTCTCTCAGTCCCTCTCTCTCAGGGAGATATCTGTACACTGACTGGTGTCTCTCAGTCGCTCTCTGTCAGGGAGATATCTGTATACTGACTGGTGTCTCTCAGACCCTCTCTCTCAGGGAGATATCTGTACACTGACTGGTGTCTCTCAGTCCCTCTCACTCTCTCAGGGAAATATCTGTGCACTGACTGGTGTCGCTCAGTCCCTCTCCCTAAGGGAGATATCTGTATACTGACTGGTGTCTCTCAGTCCCTCTCAGGGAGATATCTGTACACTGACTGGTGTCTCTCAGTCCCCTCTCTCTCAGGGAGATATCTGTACACTGACTGGTGTCTGTCAGTCCCTCTCTCTCTCAGGGAGATATCTGTACACTGACTGGTGTCTCTCGGTCTCTCTCTCTCAGGGAAATATCTGTACACTGACTGGTGTCTCTCAGTCCCTCTCTCTCAGGGAGATATCTGTACACTGACTGGTGTCTCTCAGTCCCTCTCTCTCAGGGTGATATCTCTACACTGACTGGCAACTCTCAGTCCCTCTCTCTCAGGGAGATATCTGTACACTGACTGGTGTCTCTCATTCCCTCTCCCTCAGGGAGATTTCTGTACACTGACTGGTGTCTCTCAGTCCCTCTCTCTCAGGGAGGTATCTGTACACTGACTGGTGTCTCTCAGTCCCCTCTCTCTCAGGGAGATATCTGTATACTGACTGGTCTCCCTCAGTCCCTCTCCCTCAGGGAGATATCTGTACACTGACTGGTGTCTCTCAGTCCCTCTCTCTCTCAGGGATATATCTGTACACTGACTGGTGTCTCTCAGTCCCTCTCGCTCAGGGAGATATCTGTACACTGACTGGTGTCTCTCAGTCCCACTCTCTCAGGGAGACATCTGTACACCGACTGGTGTCTCTCATTCCCTCTCTCTCAGGGAGATATCTGTACACTGACAGGTGTCTCTCAGTCCCCTCTCTCTCAGGGAGATACCTGAACACTGACTGGTGTCTCTCAGTCCCCTCTCTCTCAGGGAGATATCTGTACACTGACTGGTGTCTCTCAGTCCCCTCTCCCTCAGGGAGATATCTGTACACTGACTGGTGTCTCTCAGTCCCTTTCTCTCAGGGAGATATCTGTACACTGATTGGTGTCTCTCAGTCCCTCTCTTTCTAAGGGAGATAACTGTACACTGACTGGTGTCTCTCAGCCCCCTCTCCCTCAGGGAGATATCTGTACACTGACTGGTGTCTCTCAGTCCCTCTCTCTCTCAGGGAGATATCTGTACACTGACTGGTGTCTCTCAGTCCCTCTCTCTCAGGGAGATATCTGTACACTGACTGGTGTCTCTCAGTCCCTCTCTCTCTAAGGGAGATAACTGTACACTGATTGGTGTCTCCCAGTCCCCTCTCCCTCAGGGAGATATCTGTACACTGACTGGTGTCTCTCAGTCCCTCTCTCTCAGGGAGATATCAGTTAACTGACTGGTGTCTCTCAGTCCCTCTCTCTCGGAGATATCTGTACACTGACTGGTGTCTCTCAGTCCCTCTCTCACGGAGATATCTGTACACTGACTGGTGTCTCTCAGTCCCTCTCTCTCAGGGAGATATCAGTAAACTGATTGGTGTCTCTCAGCCGCTCTCCCTCAGGGAGATATCTGTACACTGACTGGTGTCTCTCAGTCCCTCTCTCTCAGGGAGATATCTGTACACTGACTGGTGTCTCTCAGTCCCTCTCTCTCAGGGAGATATCTGTACACTGACTGGTGTCTCTCAGTCCCTCTCTCTCTGAGGGAGATATATGTACATTCACTTGTGTCTCTCAGTCCCTCTCTCTCAGGGAGATATCTGTGCACTGACTGGTGTCTCTCAGTCTCTCTCTGTCAGGGAGATATCTGTACACTGACTGGTGTGTCTCAGTCCCTCTCCCTCAGGGAGATATCTGTACACTGACTGGTGTCTCTCAGTCCCTCTCTCTCAGGGAGATATCTGTACACTGACTGGTGCCTCTCAGTCCCTCTCTCTCAGGGAGATATCTGTACACAGACTGGTGTCTCTCAGTCCCTCTCTCTCAGGGAGATATCTGTACACTGACTGGTGTCTCTCAGTCTCTCTCTCTCTCAGGGAGATATCTGTACACTGACTGGTGTCTCTCAGACCCTCTCCCTCAGGGAGATATCTGTACACTGACTGGTATCTCTCAGCCCCTCTCCCTCTGGGAGATATCTGTACACTGACTGGTGTCTCTCAGTCCCTCTCCCTCAGGGAGATATCTGTACACTGACTGGTGTCTCTTAGTCCCTCTCCCTCAGGGAGATATCTTTACACTGACTGGTGTCTCTCAGTCCCTCTCCCTCAGGGAGATATCTGTACACTGACTGGTGTCTCTCAGTCCCTCTCTCTCAGGGAGATATCTGTGCACTGGCTGGTGTCTCTCAGTCCCTCTCTCTCCCTCAGGGAGATATCTGTGCACTGACTGGTGTCGCTCAGTCCCTCTCCCTCAGGGAGATTTCTGTATACTGACTGGTGTCTCTCAGTCCCCTCTCTCGCTCGGGGAGATATCTGTACACTGACTGGTGTGTCTCAGTCCCTCTGCCTCAGGGAGATATCTGTACACTGACTGGTGTCTCTCAGTCCCCCTCTCTCAGGGAGATATCTGTACACTGACTGGTGTCTCTCAGTCCCTCTCTCTCAGGGAGATATCTGTACACTGACTGGTGTCTCTCAGTCCCTCTCAGGGAGATATCTGTACACTGACTCGTGTCTCTCAGTCCCCTCTCCCTCAGGGAGATATCTGAACACTGACTGGTGTCTCTCAGTCCCTCTCTCTCAGGGAGATATCTGTACACTGACTGGTGTCTCTCAGTCCCTCTCTCTCAGGGAGATATCTGTACACTGACTGGTGTCTCTCATTCCCTCTCTCTCAGGGAGATATCTGTACACTGACTGGTGTCTCTCAGTCACCTCTCTCTCTGGGAGATATCTGTACACTGACTGGTGTCTCTCAGTCCCTCTCTCTCTGAGGGAGATATCTGTACACTCACTGGTGTCTCTCAGTCCCCTCTCTCTCAGGGAGATATCTGTACACTGACTGGTGTCTCTCAGTCCCTCTCTCTCAGGGAGATATCTGTACACTGACTGGTGTCTCTCAGTCCCTCTCTCTCAGGGAGATATCTGTACACTGACTGGTGTCTCTCAGTCCCTCTCTCTCTAAGGGAGATAATTGTACATTGACTGGTGTCTCTCAGTCCCTCTCTCTCAGGGAGATAGCTGTACACTCACTGGTGTCTCTCAGTCCCTCTCTCCCTCAGGGAGATATCTGTACACTGGCTGGTGTCTCTCAGTCACTCTCTCTCAGGGAGATATCTGTACACTGACTGGTGTCTCTCAGTCCCTCTCTCTCTAAGGGAGATAATTGTACACTGACTGGTGTCTCTCAGTCCCCTCTCCCTCAGGGAGATGTCTGTACACTGACTGGTGTCTCTCAGTCCCTCTCTCTCTCAGGGAGATATCTGTACACTGACTGGTGTCTCTCTGTCCCTCTCTCTCAGGGAGATATCTGTACACTGACTGGTGTCTCTCAGTCCCTCTCTCTCAAAGGGAGATAACTGTACACTGACTGGTGTCTCTCAGTCCCCTCTCCCTCAGGGATATATCTGTAAACTGACTGGTGTCTCTCAGTCCCACTCTCTCAGGGAGATAGCTGTACACTGACTGTTGTCACTCAGTCCCTCTCTCTCTCAGGGAGATATCTGTACACTGACTGGTGTCTCACAGTCCCTCTCTCTCAGGGAGATATCTGTACACTGACTGGTGTCTCTCAGTCCCACTCTCTCAGGGAGATATCTGTACACCGACTGGTGTCTCTCATTCCCTCTCTCTCAGGGAGATATCTGTACACTGACAGGTGTCTCTCAGTCCCCTCTCTCTCAGGGAGATACCTGTACACTGACTGGTGTCTCTCTGTCCCTCTCTCCCTCAGGGAGATATCTGTACACTTACTGGTGTCTCTCAGTCCCTCTCTCTCAGGGAGATATCTGTACACCCACTGGTGTCTCTCAGTCCCTCTCTTTCTAAGGGAGATACCTGTACACTGACTGGTGTCTCTCAGTCCCCTCTCCCTCAGGGAGATATCTGTACACTGACTAGTGTCTCTCAGTCCCTCTCTCTCAGGGAGATATCTGTGCACTGGCTGGTGTCTCTCAGTCCCTCTCTCTCTCTCAGGGAGATATCTGTGCACTGACTGGTGTCTCTCAGTCCCTCTCTCTCAGGGAGATATCTGTGCACTGACTGGTGTCGCTCAGTCCCTCTCCCTCAGGGAGATTTCTGTCTACTGACTGGTGTCTCTCAGTCCCCTCTCTCTCTCGGGGAGATATCTGTACACTGACTGGTGTCTCTCAGTCCCTCTCTCTCAGGGAGATATCTGTACACTGACTGGTGTCTCTCAGTCCCTCTCTCTCAGGGAGATATCTGTACACTGACTGGTGTCTCTCAGTCCCTCTCCCTCAGGGAGATATCTGTACACTGACTGGTGTCTCTCAGTCCCTCTCTCTCAGGGAGATATCTGTACACTCACTGGTGTCTCTCAGTCCCTCTCTCTCAGGGAGATATCTGTACACTGACTGGTGTCTCTCAGTCCCTCTCAGGGAGTTATCTGTACACTGACTGGTGTTTCAGTCCCTCTCAGAGAGATATCTGTACACTGACTGGTGTCCCTCAGTCCCTCTCTCTCAGGGAGATATCTGTACACTGACTGGTGTCTCTCGGTCCCTCTCTGTGAGGGTGATATCTGTACACTGACTGGTGTCTCTCAGTCCCTCTCTCTCAGGGAGATATCTGTACACAGACTGGTGTCTCTCAGTCCCTCTCAGGGAGATATCTGTACACTGACTGGTGTATCAGTCCCTCTCAGGGAGATATCTGTACACTGACTGTTGTCTCTCAGTCCCTCTCTCTCAGCGAGATATCTGTACACTGACTGGTGTCTCTCAGTCCCTCTCTCTCAGGGACATATCTGTACACTGACTGGTGTCTCTCAGTCCCTCTCTCTCTGAGGGAGATAACTGTACACTGACTGGTGTCTCTCAGTCCCCTCTCCCTCAGGGACATATCTGTACACTGACTGGTGTCTCTCAGTCCCTCTCTCTCTCAGGGAGATATCTGTACACTGACTGGTGTCTCTCAGTCCCTCTCTCTCAGGGAGATATCTGTACACTGACTGGTGTCTCTCAGTCCCTCTCTCTTGGAGATATCTGTACACTAACTGGTGTCTCTCAGTCCCTCTCTCTCGGAGATATCTGTACACTGAACGGTGTCTCTCAGTCCCTCTCTCTCAGGGTGATATCAGTAAACTGATTGGTGTCTCTCAGCCCCTCTCCCTCAGGGAGATATCTAAATACTGACTGGTGTCTCTCAGTCCCTCTCAGGGAGATATCTGTACACTGACTGGTGTATCAGTCCCTCTCAGGGAGATATCTGTACACTGACTGGTGTCTCTCAGTCCCTCTCTCTCAGGGAGATATCTGTACACTGACTGGTGTCTCTCGGTCCCTCTCTCTGAGGGTGATATCTGTACACTGACTGGTGTCTCTCAGTCCCTCTCTCTCAGGGAGATATCTGTACACTGACTGGTGTCTCTCAGTCCCTCTCTCTCTAAGGGAGTTAACTGTACACTGACTGGTGTCTCTCAGTCCCCTCTCCCTCAGGGAGATATCTGTACACTGACTGGTGTCTCTCAGTCCCTCTCTCTCAGGGAGATATCAGTAAACTGACTGGTGTCTCTCAGTCCCTCTCTCTCGGAGATATCTGTGCACTGAATGGTGTCTCTCAGTCCCTCTCTCTCGGAGATATCTGTACACTGACTGGTGTCTCTCAGTCCCTCTCTCTCAGGGAGATATCAGTAAACTGATTGGTGTCTCTCAGTCCCTCTCTCTCGGAGATATCTGTACACTGACTGGTGTCTCTCAGTCCCTCTCTCAGGGAGATATCTGTACACTGACTGGTGTCTCTCAGTCCCTCTCTCCCTCAGGGAGATATCTGTACACTGACTGGTGTCTCTCAGTCCCTCTCTCTCTCAGGGAGATATCTGTACACTGACTGGTGTCTCTCAGTCCCTCTCTCTCTGTGGGAGATATCTGTACACTGACTGGTGTCTCTCAGTCCCTCTCTCTCAGGGAGATAGCTGTACACTGACTGGTGTCTCACAGTCCCTCTCTCCCAGGGAGGTATCTGTACACCCACTGGTGTCTCTCATTCCCTCTCTCTCAGGGAGATATATGTACACTGACAGGTGTCTCTCAGTCCCCTCTCTCTCAGGGAGATACCTGTACACTGACTGGTGTCTCTCAGTCCCTCTCTCTCAGAGAGATATCTGTACACTGACTGGTGTCTCTCAGTCCCTCTCTCTCAGGGAGATACCTGTACACTCACTGGTGTCTCTCAGTCCCTCTCTCCCTCAGGGAGATATCTGTACACTGACTGGTGTCTCTCAGTCCCTCTCTCTCAGGGAGATATCTGTACACTGACTGGTGTCTCTCAGTCCCTCTCTCTCAGGGAGATATCTGTACACTGACTGGTGTCTCTCAGTCCCTCTCTCTCTAAGGGAGATAACTGTACACTGACTGGTGTCTCTCAGTCCCTCTCCCTCAGGGAGATATCTGTACACTGACTGGTGTCTTTCAGTCCCTCTCTCTCAGGGAGATATCTGTACACTGACTGGTGTCTCTCAGTCCCTCTCTTACAGGGAGATATCTGTACACTGACTGGTGTCTCTCAGTCCCTCTCTCTCTGAGGGAGATATATGTACACTCACTTGTGTCTCTCAGTCCCTCTCTCTCAGGGAGATATCTGTCCACTGACTGGTGTCTCAGCCCCTCTCTCTCAGGGAGATATGTGTACACTGACTGGTGTCTCTCAGTCCCTCTCTCTCAGGGAGATATCTGTACACTGACTGGTGTCTCTCAGTCCCTCACCCTCAGGGAGATATCTGTGCACTGATTGGTGTCTCTCAGTCCCTCTCCCTCAGGGAGATATCTTTACACTGACTGGTGTCTCTCAGTCTCTCTCTCTCAGGGAGATATCTGCACACTGACTGGTGTCTCTCAGTCCCTCTCTCTCAGGGAGATATCTGTACACTGACTGGTGTCTCTCAGACCCTCACCCTCAGGGAGATATCTGTACACTGACTGGTGTCTCTCAGTCCCTCTCAGAGAGATATCTGTACACTGACTGGTGTATCAGTCCCTCTCAGGGAGATATCTGTACACTGACTGGTGTCTCTCAGTCCCTCTCTCTCAGGGAGATATCTGTACACTGACTGGTGTCTCTCGGTCCCTCTCTCTGAGGGTGATATCTGTACACTGACTGGTGTCTCTCAGTCCCTCTCTCTCAGGGATATATCTGTACACTGACTGGTGTCTCTCAGTCCCTCTCAGGGAGATATCTGTACACTGACTGGTGTATCAGTCCCTCTCAGGGAGCTAGCTGTACACTGACTGGTGTCTCTCAGTCCCTCTCTCTCAGGGAGATATCTGTACACTGAATGGTGTCTCTCAGACCCTCTCTCTCAGGGAGATATGTGTACACTCACTGGTGTCTCTCAGTCCCTCTCTCTCTGAGGGAGATATCTGTACACTGACTGGTGTCTCTCAGTCCCTCTCTCTCTCAGGGAGATATCTGTACACTGACTGGTGTCTCTCAGTCCCTCTCTGTCTCAGGGAGATATCTGTACACTGACTGGTGTCTCTCAGTCCCTCTCTCTCAGGGAGATATCTGTACACTGACTGGTGTCTCTCAGTCCCTCTCTCTCTAAGGGAGATAACTGTACACTGACTGGTGTCTCTCAGTCCCCTCTCCCTCAGGGAGGTATCTGTACACTGACTGGTGTCTCTCAGTCCCTCTCTCTCTCAGGGAGATATCTGTACACTGACTGGTGTCTCTCAGTCCCTCTCCCTCAGGGAGATATCTGTACACTGACTGGTGTCTCTCAGTCCCTCTCTCTCAGGGAGATATCTGTACACTGACTGGTGTCTCTCAGTCCCTCTCTCTCAGGGAGATATCTGTACATTGACTGGTGTCTCTCAGTCCCTCTCTCTCTCAGGGATATATCTGTACACTGACTGGTGTCTCTCAGTCCCTCTCTCTCAGGGAGATATCTGTACACTGACTGGTGTCTCTCAGTCCCTCTCTCTCAGGGAGATATCTGTACACTGACTGGTGTCTCTCAGTCCCTCTCTCTCAGGGAGATATCTGTACATTGACTGGTGTCTCTCAGTCCCTCTCTCTCTCAGGGATATATCTGTACACTGACTGGTGTCTCTCAGTCCCTCTCTCTCAGGGAGATATCTGTACACTGGCTGGTGTCTCTCAGTCCCTCTCTCTCAGGGAGATATCTGTACACTGACTGGTGTCTCTCAGTCCCTCTCTCTCAGGGAGATATCTGTACATTGACTGGTGTCTCTCAGTCCCTCTCTCTCTCAGGGATATATCTGTACACTGACTGGTGTCTCTCAGTCCCTCTCCCTCAGGGAGATATCTGTACACTGACTGGTGTCTCTCAGTCCCTCTCTCTCAGGGAGATATCTGTACACTGACTGGTGTCTCTCAGTCCCACTCTCTCAGGGAGATATCTGTACACCGACTGGTATCTCTCATTCCCTCTCTCTCAGGGAGATATCTGTACACTGACTGGTGTCTCTCACTCCCTCTCTCTCAGGGAGATATCTGTACACTGACTGGTGTCTCTCAGTCCCCTCTCTCTCAGGGAGATATCTGTACACTGACTGGTGTCTCTCAGTCCCTCTCTCTCAGGGAGATACCTGTACACTGACTGGTGTCTCTCAGTCCCTCTCTCTCAGGGAGATATCTGTACACTGACTGGTGTCTCTCAGTCCCTCTCTCTCTCAGGGAGATATCTGTACACTGACTGGTGTCTCTCAGTCCCTCTCCCTCAGGGAGATATCTGTACACTGACTGGTGTCTCTCAGTCCCTCTCTCTCTCAGGGAGATATCTGTACACTGACTGGTGTCTCTCAGTCCCTCTCTCTCAGGGAGATATCTGTACACTGACTGGTGTCTCTCAGTCCCACTCTCTCAGGGAGATATCTGTACACTGACTGGTGTCTCTCAGTCCCTCTCTCTCAGGGAGATATCTGTACACTGACTGGTGTCTCTCAGTCCCTCTCTATCTGTGGGAGATATCTGTACACTGACTGGTATCTCTCAGTCCCTCTCCCTCAGGGAGATATCTGTACACTGACTGGTGTCTCTCAGTCCCTCTCCCTCAGGGAGATATCTGTACACTGACTGGTGTCTCTCAGTCCCTCTCTCTCAGGGAGATATCTGTACACTGACTGGTGTCTCTCAGTCCCTCTCTCTCAGGGAGATAGCTGTACACTGACTGGTGTCTCTCAGTCCCTCTCTCCCAGGGAGGTATCTGCACACCCACTGGTGTCTCTCATTCCCTCTCTCTCAGGGAGATATCTGTACACTGACAGGTGTCTCTCAGTCCCCTCTCTCTCAGGGAGATACCTGTACACTCACTGGTGTCTCTCAGTCCCTCTCTCCCTCAGGGAGATATCTGTACACTGACTGGTGTCTCTCAGTCCCTCTCTCTCAGGGAGATATCTGTACACTGACTGGTGTCTCTCAGTCCCTCTCTCTCAGGGAGATATCTGTACACTGACTGGTGTCTCTCAGTCCCTCTCTCTCTCAGTGAGATATCTGTACACTGACTGGTGTCTCTCAGTCCCTCTCTCTCAGGGAGATATCTGTACACTGATTATGTCTCTCAGTCCCTCTCTCTCTAAGGGAGATAAATGTACACTGACTGGCGTCTCTCAGTCCCCTCTCCCTCAGGGATATATCTGTACACTGACTGGTGTCTCTCAGTCCCACTCTCTCAGGGAGATAGCTGTACACTGACTGGTGTCTCTCAGTCCCTCTCTCTCTCAGGGATATATCTGTACACTGACTGGTGTCTCTCAGTCCCTCTCTCTCAGGGAGATATCTGTACACTGACTGGTGTCTCAAAGTCCCACTCTCTCAGGGAGATATCTGTACACCGACTGGTGTCTCTCATTCCCTCTCTCTCAGGGAGATATCTATACACTGACAGGTGTCTCTCAGTCCCCTCTCTCTCAGGGACATACCTGTACACTGACTGGTGTCTCTCAGTCCCTCTCTCCCTCAGGGAGATATCTGTACACTGACTGGTGTCTCTCAGTCCCTCTCTCTCAGGGAGATATCTGTACACTGACTGGTGTCTCTCAGTCCCTCTCTTTCTAAGGGAGATAACTGAACACTGACTGGTGTCTCTCAGTCCCCTCTCCCTCAGGGAGATATCTGTACACTGACTGGTGTCTCTCAGTCCCTCTCTCTCTCAGTGAGATATCTGTACACTGACTGGTGTCTCTCAGTCCCTCTCGCTCAGGGAGATGTCTGTACACTGGCTGGTGTCTCTCAGTCCCTCTCTCTCTAAGGGAGATATCTGTACACTGACTGGTGTCTCTCAGTCCCCTCTCCCTCAGGGAGATATCTGTACACTGACTGGTGTCTCTCAGTCCCTCTCTCTCAGGGAGATATCAGTAAACTGACTGGTGTCTCTCAGTCCCTCTCTCTCGGAGATATCTGTACACTGACTGGTGTCTCTCAGTCCCTCTCTCTCGGAGATATCTGTACACTGACTGGTGACTCTCAGTCCCTCTCTCTCAGGGAGATATCAGTAAACTGATTGGTGTCTCTCAGTCCCTCTCTCTCGGAGATATCTGTACACTGACTGGTGTCTCTCAGTCCCTCTCTCAGGGAGATATCTGCACACTGATTGGTGTCTCTCAGTCCCTCTCCCTCAGGGAGGTATCTGTACACTGACTGCTGTCTCTCAGTCCCTCTCCCTCAGGGAGATATCTGTACACTGACTGGTGTCTCTCAGTCCCTCTCTCTCAGGGAGATATCTGTACACTGACTGGTGTCTCTCAGTCCCTCTCTCTCTGAGGGAGATATATGTACACTCACTTGTGTCTCTCAGTCCCTCTCTCTCAGGGAGATATCTGTACACTGACTGGTGTCTCAGTCCCTCTCTCTCAGGGAGATATCTGTACACTGACTGGTGTCTCTCAGTCCCTCTCTCTCAGGGAGGTATCTGTACACTGACTGGTGTCTCTCAGTCCCTCTCTCTCAGGGAGATATCTGTACACTGACTGGTGTCTCTCAGTCCCTCACCCTCAGGGAGATATCTGTACACTGATTGGTGCCTCTCAGTCCCTCTCCCTCAGGGAGATATCTGTACACTGACTGGTGTCTCTCAGTCTCTCTCTCTCAGGGAGATATCTGTACACTGACTGGTCTCTCTCAGTCCCTCTCTCTCAGGGAGATATCTGTACACTGACTGGTGTCTCTCAGTCCCTCTCTCTCAGGGAGATATCTGTACACTGACTGGTGTCTCTCAGTCCCTCTCTCTCAGGGAGATATCTGTACACTGATTGGTGTCTCTCATGCCCACACCCTCAGGGAGATATCTGTACACTGACTGGTGTCTCTCAGTCCCTTTCCCTCAGGGAGATATCTGTACACTGACTGGTGTCTCTCAGTCTCTCTCTCTCAGGGAGATATCTGTACACTGACTGGTGTCTCTCAGTCCCTCTCTCTCAGTGAGATATCTGTACAATGACTGGTGTCTCTCAGTCCCTCTCCCTCAGGGAGATATCGGTACACTGACTGGTGTCTCTCAGTCCCTCTCTCTCAGGGAGATATCTGTGCACTGGCTGGTGTCTCTCAGTCCCTCTCTCTCTCTCAGGGAGATATCTGTGCACTGACTGGTGTCTCTCCGTCCCTCTCTCTCAGGGAGATATCTGTACACTGACTGGTGTCTCTCAGTCCCCCTCTCTCAGGGAGATATCTGTAAACTGACTGGTGTCTCTCAGTCCCCTCTCTCTCTCGGGGAGATATCTGTACACTGACTGGTGTCTCTCAGTCCCTCTCCCTCAGGGAGATATCTGTACACTGACTGGTGTCTCTCAGTCCCCCTCTCTCAGGGAGATATCTGTACACTGACTGGTGTCTCTCAGTCCCTCTCTCTCAGGGAGATATCTGTACACTGACTGGTGTCTCTCAGTCCCTCTCTCTCAGGGAGATATCTGTACACTGACTGGTGTCTCTCAGTCCCTGTCTCTCAGGGAGATATCTGTGCACTGGCTGGTGTCTCTCAGTCCCTCTCTCTCTCTCAGGGAGATATCTGTGCACTGACTGGTGTCTCTCAGTCCCTCTCCCTCAGGGAGATATCTGTACACTGACTGGTGTCTCTCAGTCCCTCTCTCTCAGGGAGATATCAGTAAACTGACTTGTGTCTCTCAGTCCCTCTCTCTCGGAGATATCTGTACACTGACTGGTGTCTCTCAGTCCCTCTCTCTCTGAGGGAGATAATTGTACTCTGACTGGCGTCTCTCAGTCCCCTCTCCCTCAGGGAGATATCTGTACACTGATTGGTGTCTCTCAGTCCCTCTCTCTCTCAGGGAGATATCTGTACACTGACTGGTGTCTCTCAGTCCCTCTAACTCAGGGAGATATCTGTACACTGATTGGTGTCTCTCATTTCCTCTCTCTCAGGGAGATATCTGTACACTGACTGGTGTCTCTCAGTCCCTCTCTCTCAGGGAGATATCTGTACACTGACTGGTGTCTCTCAGTCCCACTCTCTCAGGGAGATATCTGTACACTGACTGGTGTCTCTCAGTCCCTCTCTCTCAGGGAGATATCTGTACACTGACTGGTGTCTCCCAGTCCCTCTCTCTCAGGGAGATATCTGTACACTGACTGGTGTCTCTCAGTCCCTCTCTCTCAGGGAGATATCTGTACACTGACTGGTGTCTCTCAGTCCCTCTCTCCCAGGGAGATATCTGTACACTGACTCGTGTCTCTCAGTCCCTCTCTCTCAGGGAGATATCTGTACACTGACTGGTGTCTCTCAGTCCCTCTGTCTCAGGGAGATATCTGTGCACTGACTGGTGTCTCGCTGTCCCTCTCTCTCAGGGAGATATCTGCACACTGACTGGTGTCTCTCAGTCCCTCTATCTCAGGGAGATATCTGTACACTGACTGGTGTCTCTCAGTCCCTCTCTCTCAGGGAGATATCTGTACACTGACTGGTGTCTCTCAGTCTCTCTCTGTCTGGGAGATATCTGTACACTGACTGGTGTCTCTCAGTCCCTCGCTCTCAGGGAAATATCTGTACACTGCCTGGTGTCTCTCAGTCCCTCTCTCTCAGGGAGATATCTGTACACTGACTGGTGTCTCTCAGTCCCTATCTCTCACGGAGATGTCTGTACACTGACTGGTGTCTCTCAGTCCCCTCTCTCTCAGCGAGATACCTGTACACTGACTGGTGTCTCTCATTCCCTCTCTCTCGGGAGATATCTGTACACTGACAGATGTCTCTCAGTCCGTCTCTCTCAGGGAGATATCTGTACACTGACTGGTGTCCCTCAGTCCCTCTCTCTCAGGGAGATATCTGTACACTGACTGGTGTCTCTCAGTCCCTCTCTCTGTCAGGGAGATATCTGTACACTGACTGGTGTCTCTCGGTCCCTCGCTCTCAGGGAGATATCTGTACACTGACTGGTGTCTCTCAGTCCCTCTCTCTCAGGGAGATATCTGTAAATTGAATGGTGTCTCTCAGTCCCTCTCTCTCAGGGAAATATCTGTACACTGACTGGTGTCTCTCAGTCCTTCTCTCTCAGGGAGATATCTGTACACTGACTGGTGTCTCTCAGTCCCTCTCTCTCAGGGAGATATCTGTACACTGACTGGTGTCTCTCAGTCCCTCTCCCTCAGGGAGATTTCTGTACACTGACTGGTGTCTCTCAGTCCTTCTCTCTCAGGGAGATATCTGTAAATTGAATGGTGTCTCTCAGTCCCTCTCTCTCAGGGAAATATCTGTACACTGACTGGTGTCTCTCAGTCCCTCTCTCTCAGGGAGATATCTGTACACTGACTGGTGTCTCTCAATCCCTCTCTCTCAGGGAGATATCTGTACACTGACTGTTGTCTCTCTGTCCCTTTCTCTCAGGGAGATATCTGTACACTGACTGGTGTCTCTCAGTTCCTCTCTCTCAGGGAGATATCTGTACACTGACTGGTGTCTCTCAGTCCCTCTCTGCCAGGGAGATATCTGTACACTGACTGTTGTCTCTCAGTCCCTCTCTCTCAGGGAGATATCTGAACACTGACTGGTGTCTCTCAGTCCCTCTCTTTTAGGGAGATATCTGTGCACTGACTGGTGTCTCTCAGTCCCTCTCTCTCAGGGAGATATCTGTGCACTGACTGGTGTCTCTCAGTCCCTCACTCTCAGGGAGATATCTGTACATTGACTGGTGTCTCTCAGTCCCTCTCTCTCAGGGAGATATCTGTACACTGACTGGTGTCCCTCAGTCTCTCTCTCTCAGCGAGATATCTGTACATTGACTGGTGTCTCTCAGTCCCTCTCTCTCAGGGAGATATCTGTAAACTGACTGGTATCTCTCAGCCCCTCTCCCTCAGGGAGATATCAGTGCACTGACTGGTGTCTCTCAGTCCCTCTCCCTTAGGGAGATATCTGTACACTGACTGGTGTCTCTCAGTCCCCTCTCTCTCCGGGAGATATCTGTACACCGACTGGTGTCTCTCAGTCTCTCTCTCTCGGGGAGATATCTGTACACTGACTGGTGTCTCTCAGTCCCTCTCTCACTAAGGGAGATATCTGTACAGTGACTGGTGCCTCTCAGTCCTCTCTCCCACAGGAATATATTTGTACACTGACTGGTGTCTCTCAGTCCATCTCTCAGGGAGATATCTGTACACTGACTGTTGTCTCTCAGTCCCTCTCTCTCAGGGAGATATCTGTACACTGACTGGTGTCTCTCAGTCCCTCTCCCTCAGGGAGATATCTGTACACTGACTGGTGTCTCTCAGTCCCTCTCTCTCAGGGAGATATCTGTACACTGACTGGTGTCTCTCAGTCTCTCTCTCTCTCAGGGAGATATCTGTACACTGACTGTTGTCTCTCAGTCCCACTCTCTCAGGGAGATATCTGTACACCGACTGGTATCTCTCATTCCCTCTCTCTCAGGGAGATATCTGTACACTGACTGGTGTCTCTCACTCCCTCTCTCTCAGGGAGATATCTGTACACTGACTGGTGTCTCTCAGTCCCCTCTCTCTCAGGGAGATATCTGTACACTGACTGGTGTCTCTCAGTCCCTCTCTCTCAGGGAGATATCTGTACACTGACTGGTGTCTCTCAGTCCCTCTCTCTCAGGGAGATATCTGTACACTGACTGGTGTCTCTCAGTCCCTCTCTCTCAGGGAGATATCTGTACACTGACAGGTGTCTCTCAGTCCCTCTCTCTCTGGGAGATATCTGTACACTGACTGGTGTCTCTCAGTCCCCCTCTCTCAGGGAGATATCTGTACACTGACTGGTGTCTCTCAGTCCCTCTCTCTCAGGGAGATATCTGTACACTGACTGGTGTCTCTCAGTCCCTCTCTCTCAGGGAGATAGCTGTACACTGACTGGTGTCTCTCAGTCCCTCTCTCCAGGGAGGTATCTGCACACCCACTGGTGTCTCTCATTCCCTCTCTCTCAGGGAGATATCTGTACACTGACAGGTGTCTCTCAGTCCCCTCTCTCTCAGGGAGATACCTGTACACTCACTGGTGTCTCTCAGTCCCTCTCTCCCTCAGGGAGATATCTGTACACTGACTGGTGTCTCTCAGTCCCTCTCTCTCAGGGAGATATCTGTACACTGACTGGTGTCTCTCAGTCCCTTTCTCTCAGGGAGATATCTGTACACTGACTGGTGTCTCTCAGTCCCTCTCTCTCTCAGGGAGATATCTGTACACTGACTGGTGTCTCTCAGTCCCTCTCTCTCAGGGAGATATCTGTACACTGACTGGTGTCTCTCAGTCCCTCTCTCCCAGGGAGATATCTGTACACTGACTCGTGTCTCTCAGTCCCTCTCTCTCAGGAGATATCTGTACACTGACTGGTGTCTCTCAGTCCCTCTGTCTCAGGGAGATATCTGTGCACTGACTGGTGTCTCGCTGTCCCTCTCTCTCAGGGAGATATCTGCACACTGACTGGTGTCTCTCAGTCCCTCTATCTCAGGGAGATATCTGTACACTGACTGGTGTCTCTCAGTCCCTCTCTCTCAGGGAGATATCTGTACACTGACTGGTGTCTCTCAGTCTCTCTCTGTCTGGAGATATCTGTACACTGACTGGTGTCTCTCAGTCCCTCGCTCTCAGGGAAATATCTGTACACTGCTGGTGTCTCTCAGTCCCTCTCTCTCAGGGAGATATCTGTACACTGACTGGTGTCTCTCAGTCCCTATCTCTCACGGAGATGTCTGTACACTGACTGGTGTCTCTCAGTCCCCTCTCTCTCAGCGAGATATCTGTACACTGACTGGTGTCTCTCATTCCCTCTCTCTCGGGAGATATCTGTACACTGACAGATGTCTCTCAGTCCGTCTCTCTCAGGGAGATATCTGTACACTGACTGGTGTCCCTCAGTCCCTCTCTCTCAGGGAGATATCTGTACACTGACTGGTGTCTCTCAGTCCCTCTCTCTGTCAGGGAGATATCTGTACACTGACTGGTGTCTCTCGGTCCCTCGCTCTCAGGGAGATATCTGTACACTGACTGGTGTCTCTCAGTTCCTCTCTCTCAGGGAGATATCTGTACACTGACTGGTGTCTCTCAGTCCCTCTCTGCCAGGGAGATATCTGTACACTGACTGTTGTCTCTCAGATCCCTCTCTCTCAGGGAGATATCTGAACACTGACTGAGTATCTCAGTCCCTCTCTTTTAGGGAGATATCTGTGCACTGACTGGTGTCTCTCAGTCCCTCTCTCTCAGGGAGATATCTGTAAATTGAATGGTGTCTCTCAGTCCCTCTCTCTCAGGGAAATATCTGTACACTGACTGGTGTCTCTCAGTCCTTCTCTCTCAGGGAGATATCTGTACACTGACTGGTGTCTCTCAGTCCCTCTCTCTCAGGGAGATATCTGTACACTGACTGGTGTCTCTCAGTCCCTCTCTCTCAGGGAGATATCTGTACACTGACTGGTGTCTCTCAATCCCTCTCTCTCAGGGAGATATCTGTACACTGACTGTTGTCTCTCTGTCCCTTTCTCTCAGGGAGATATCTGTACACTGACTGGTGTCTCTCAGTTCCTCTCTCTCAGGGAGATATCTGTACACTGACTGGTGTCTCTCAGTCCCTCTCTGCCAGGGAGATATCTGTACACTGACTGTTGTCTCTCAGTCCCTCTCTCTCAGGGAGATATCTGAACACTGACTGGTGTATCTCAGTCCCTCTCTTTTAGGGAGATATCTGTGCACTGACTGGTGTCTCTCAGTCCCTCTCTCTCAGGGAGATATCTGTGCACTGACTGGTGTCTCTCAGTCCCTCACTCTCAGGGAGATATCTGTACATTGACTGGTGTCTCTCAGTCCCTCTCTCTCAGGGAGATATCTGTACACTGACTGGTGTCCCTCAGTCTCTCTCTCTCAGCGAGATATCTGTACATTGACTGGTGTCTCTCAGTCCCTCTCTCTCAGGGAGATATCTGTAAACTGACTGGTATCTCTCAGCCCCTCTCCCTCAGGGAGATATCAGTGCACTGACTGGTGTCTCTCAGTCCCTCTCCCTTAGGGAGATATCTGTACACTGACTGGTGTCTCTCAGTCCCCTCTCTCTCCGGGAGATATCTGTACACCGACTGGTGTCTCTCAGTCTCTCTCTCTCGGGGAGATATCTGTACACTGACTGGTGTCTCTCAGTCCCTCTCTCACTAAGGGAGATATCTGTACAGTGACTGGTGCCTCTCAGTCCTCTCTCCCACAGGAATATATTTGTACACTGACTGGTGTCTCTCAGTCCATCTCTCAGGGAGATATCTGTACACTGACTGTTGTCTCTCAGTCCCTCTCTCTCAGGGAGATATCTGTACACTGACTGGTGTCTCTCAGTCCCTCTCCCTCAGGGAGATATCTGTACACTGACTGGTGTCTCTCAGTCCCTCTCTCTCAGGGAGATATCTGTACACTGACTGGTGTCTCTCAGTCTCTCTCTCTCTCAGGGAGATATCTGTACACTGACTGTTGTCTCTCAGTCCCACTCTCTCAGGGAGATATCTGTACACCGACTGGTATCTCTCATTCCCTCTCTCTCAGGGAGATATCTGTACACTGACTGGTGTCTCTCACTCCCTCTCTCTCAGGGAGATATCTGTACACTGACTGGTGTCTCTCAGTCCCCTCTCTCTCAGGGAGATATCTGTACACTGACTGGTGTCTCTCAGTCCCTCTCTCTCAGGGAGATATCTGTACACTGACTGGTGTCTCTCAGTCCCTCTCTCTCAGGGAGATATCTGTACACTGACTGGTGTCTCTCAGTCCCTCTCTCTCAGGGAGATATCTGTACACTGACAGGTGTCTCTCAGTCCCTCTCTCTCTGGGAGATATCTGTACACTGACTGGTGTCTCTCAGTCCCCCTCTCTCAGGGAGATATCTGTACACTGACTGGTGTCTCTCAGTCCCTCTCTCTCAGGGAGATATCTGTACACTGACTGGTGTCTCTCAGTCCCTCTCTCTCAGGGAGATAGCTGTACACTGACTGGTGTCTCTCAGTCCCTCTCTCCCAGGGAGGTATCTGCACACCCACTGGTGTCTCTCATTCCCTCTCTCTCAGGGAGATATCTGTACACTGACAGGTGTCTCTCAGTCCCCTCTCTCTCAGGGAGATACCTGTACACTCACTGGTGTCTCTCAGTCCCTCTCTCCCTCAGGGAGATATCTGTACACTGACTGGTGTCTCTCAGTCCCTCTCTCTCAGGGAGATATCTGTACACTGACTGGTGTCTCTCAGTCCCTTTCTCTCAGGGAGATATCTGTACACTGACTGGTGTCTCTCAGTCCCTCTCTCTCTCAGGGAGATATCTGTACACTGACTGGTGTCTCTCAGTCCCTCTCTCTCAGGGAGATATCTGTACACTGATTATGTCTCTCAGTCCCTCTCTCTCTAAGGGAGATAAATGTACACTGACTGGCGTCTCTCAGTCCCCTCTCCCTCAGGGATATATCTGTACACTGACTGGTGTCTCTCAGTCCCACTCTCTCAGGGAGATAGCTGTACACTGACTGGTGTCTCTCAGTCCCTCTCTCTCTCAGGGATATATCTGTACACTGACTGGTGTCTCTCAGTCCCTCTCTCTCAGGGAGATATCTGTACACTGACTGGTGTCTCAAAGTCCCACTCTCTCAGGGAGATATCTGTACACCGACTGGTGTCTCTCATTCCCTCTCTCTCAGGGAGATATCTATACACTGACAGGTGTCTCTCAGTCCCCTCTCTCTCAGGGACATACCTGTACACTGACTGGTGTCTCTCAGTCCCTCTCTCCCTCAGGGAGATATCTGTACACTGACTGGTGTCTCTCAGTCCCTCTCTCTCAGGGAGATATCTGTAGACTGACTGGTGTCTCTCAGTCCCTCTCTTTCTAAGGGAGATAACTGAACACTGACTGGTGTCTCTCAGTCCCCTCTCCCTCAGGGAGATATCTGTACACTGACTGGTGTCTCTCAGTCCCTCTCTCTCTCAGTGAGATATCTGTACACTGACTGGTGTCTCTCAGTCCCTCTCGCTCAGGGAGATGTCTGTACACTGGCTGGTGTCTCTCAGTCCCTCTCTCTCTAAGGGAGATATCTGTACACTGACTGGTGTCTCTCAGTCCCCTCTCCCTCAGGGAGATATCTGTACACTGACTGGTGTCTCTCAGTCCCTCTCTCTCAGGGAGATATCAGTAAACTGACTGGTGTCTCTCAGTCCCTCTCTCTCGGAGATATCTGTACACTGACTGGTGTCTCTCAGTCCCTCTCTCTCGGAGATATCTGTACACTGACTGGTGACTCTCAGTCCCTCTCTCTCAGGGAGATATCAGTAAACTGATTGGTGTCTCTCAGTCCCTCTCTCTCGGAGATATCTGTACACTGACTGGTGTCTCTCAGTCCCTCTCTCAGGGAGATATCTGCACACTGACTGGTGGCTCTCAGTCCCTCTCTCTCAGGGAGATATCTGTGCACCGATTGGTGTCTCTCAGTCCCTCTCCCTCAGGGAGGTATCTGTACACTGACTGCTGTCTCTCAGTCCCTCTCTCTCAGGGAGATATCTGTACACTGACTGGTGTCTCTCAGTCCCTCTCTCTCAGGGAGATATCTGTACACTGACTGGTGTCTCTCAGTCCCTCTCTCTCTGAGGGAGATATATGTACACTCACTTGTGTCTCTCAGTCCCTCTCTCTCAGGGAGATATCTGTACACTGACTGGTGTCTCAGTCCCTCTCTCTCAGGGAGATATCTGTACACTGACTGGTGTCTCTCAGTCCCTCTCTCTCAGGGAGGTATCTGTACACTGACTGGTGTCTCTCAGTCCCTCTCTCTCAGGGAGATATCTGTACACTGACTGGTGTCTCTCAGTCCCTCACCCTCAGGGAGATATCTGTACACTGATTGGTGTCTCTCAGTCCCTCTCCCTCAGGGAGATATCTGTACACTGACTGGTGTCTCTCAGTCTCTCTCTCTCAGGGAGATATCTGTACACTGACTGGTCTCTCTCAGTCCCTCTCTCTCAGGGAGATATCTGTACACTGACTGGTGTCTCTCAGTCCCTCTCTCTCAGGGAGATATCTGTACACTGACTGGTGTCTCTCAGTCCCTCTCTCTCAGGGAGATATCTGTACACTGATTGGTGTCTCTCAGTCCCACACCCTCAGGGAGATATCTGTACACTGACTGGTGTCTCTCAGTCCCTTTCCCTCAGGGAGATATCTGTACACTGACTGGTGTCTCTCAGTCTCTCTCTCTCAGGGAGATATCTGTACACTGACTGGTGTCTCTCAGTCCCTCTCTCTCAGTGAGATATCTGTACAATGACTGGTGTCTCTCAGTCCCTCTCCCTCAGGGAGATATCGGTACACTGACTGGTGTCTCTCAGTCCCTCTCTCTCAGGGAGATATCTGTGCACTGGCTGGTGTCTCTCAGTCCCTCTCTCTCTCTCAGGGAGATATCTGTGCACTGACTGGTGTCTCTCCGTCCCTCTCTCTCAGGGAGATATCTGTACACTGACTGGTGTCTCTCAGTCCCCCTCTCTCAGGGAGATATCTGTAAACTGACTGGTGTCTCTCAGTCCCCTCTCTCTCTCGCGGAGATATCTGTACACTGACTGGTGTCTCTCAGTCCCTCTCCCTCAGGGAGATATCTGTACACTGACTGGTGTCTCTCAGTCCCCCTCTCTCAGGGAGATATCTGTACACTGACTGGTGTCTCTCAGTCCCTCTCTCTCAGGGAGATATCTGTACACTGACTGGTGTCTCTCAGTCCCTCTCTCTCAGGGAGATATCTGTACACAGACTGGTGTCTCTCAGTCCCTGTCTCTCAGGGAGATATCTGTGCACTGGCTGGTGTCTCTCAGTCCCTCTCTCTCTCTCAGGGAGATATCTGTGCACTGACTGGTGTCTCTCAGTCCCTCTCTCTCAGGGAGATATCTGTACACTGACTGGTGTCTCTCAGTCCCTCTCTCTCAGGGAGATATCAGTAAACTGACTTGTGTCTCTCAGTCCCTCTCTCTCGGAGATATCTGTACACTGACTGGTGTCTCTCAGTCCCTCTCTCTCTGAGGGAGATAATTGTACTCTGACTGGCGTCTCTCAGTCCCCTCTCCCTCAGGGAGATATCTGTACACTGATTGGTGTCTCTCAGTCCCTCTCTCTCTCAGGGAGATATCTGTACACTGACTGGTGTCTCTCAGTCCCTCTAACTCAGGGAGATATCTGTACACTGATTGGTGTCTCTCATTTC
The DNA here is from genome assembly GCF_052327205.1 of Somniosus microcephalus. Lineage (NCBI taxonomy): Eukaryota > Metazoa > Chordata > Chondrichthyes > Squaliformes > Somniosidae > Somniosus > Somniosus microcephalus. Next base: position 13,028,425 of record NW_028225184.1, read on the forward strand.
CTCTCTCTCAGGGAGATATCTGTACACTGACTGGTGTCTCTCAGTCCCTCTCTCTCAGGGAGATATCTGTACACTGACTGGTGTCTCTCAGTCCCACTCTCTCAGGGAGATATCTGTACACTGACTGGTGTCTCTCAGTCCCTCTCTCTCAGGGAGATATCTGTACACTGACTGGTGTCTCCCAGTCCCTCTCTCTCAGGGAGATATCTGTACACTGACTGGTGTCTCTCAGTCCCTCTCTCTCAGGGAGATATCTGTACACTGACTGGTGTCTCTCAGTCCCTCTCTCCCAGGGAGATATCTGTACACTGACTCGTGTCTCTCAGTCCCTCTCTCTCAGGGAGATATCTGTACACTGACTGGTGTCTCTCAGTCCCTCTGTCTCAGGGAGATATCTGTGCACTGACTGGTGTCTCGCTGTCCCTCTCTCTCAGGGAGATATCTGCACACTGACTGGTGTCTCTCAGTCCCTCTATCTCAGGGAGATATCTGTACACTGACTGGTGTCTCTCAGTACCTCTCTCTCAGGGAGATATCTGTACACTGACTGGTGTCTCTCAGTCTCTCTCTGTCTGGGAGATATCTGTACACTGACTGGTGTCTCTCAGTCCCTCGCTCTCAGGGAAATATCTGTACACTGCCTGGTGTCTCTCAGTCCCTCTCTCTCAGGGAGATATCTGTACACTGACTGGTGTCTCTCAGTCCCTATCTCTCACGGAGATGTCTGTACACTGACTGGTGTCTCTCAGTCCCCTCTCTCTCAGCGAGATATCTGTACACTGACTGGTGTCTCTCATTCCCTCTCTCTCGGGAGATATCTGTACACTGACAGATGTCTCTCAGTCCGTCTCTCTCAGGGAGATATCTGTACACTGACTGGTGTCCCTCAGTCCCTCTCTCTCAGGGAGATATCTGTACACTGACTGGTGTCTCTCAGTCCCTCTCTCTGTCAGGGAGATATCTGTACACTGACTGGTGTCTCTCGGTCCCTCGCTCTCAGGGAGATATCTGTACACTGACTGGTGTCTCTCAGTCCCTCTCTCTCAGGGAGATATCTGTAAATTGAATGGTGTCTCTCAGTCCCTCTCTCTCAGGGAAATATCTGTACACTGACTGGTGTCTCTCAGTCCTTCTCTCTCAGGGAGATATCTGTACACTGACTGGTGTCTCTCAGTCCCTCTCTCTCAGGGAGATATCTGTACACTGACTGGTGTCTCTCAGTCCCTCTCTCTCAGGGAGATATCTGTACACTGACTGGTGTCTCTCAATCCCTCTCTCTCAGGGAGATATCTGTACACTGACTGTTGTCTCTCTGTCCCTTTCTCTCAGGGAGATATCTGTACACTGACTGGTGTCTCTCAGTTCCTCTCTCTCAGGGAGATATCTGTACACTGACTGGTGTCTCTCAGTCCCTCTCTGCCAGGGAGATATCTGTACACTGACTGTTGTCTCTCAGTCCCTCTCTCTCAGGGAGATATCTGAACACTGACTGGTGTCTCTCAGTCCCTCTCTTTTAGGGAGATATCTGTGCACTGACTGGTGTCTCTCAGTCCCTCTCTCTCAGGGAGATATCTGTGCACTGACTGGTGTCTCTCAGTCCCTCACTCTCAGGGAGATATCTGTACATTGACTGGTGTCTCTCAGTCCCTCTCTCTCAGGGAGATATCTGTACACTGACTGGTGTCCCTCAGTCTCTCTCTCTCAGCGAGATATCTGTACATTGACTGGTGTCTCTCAGTCCCTCTCTCTCAGGGAGATATCTGTAAACTGACTGGTATCTCTCAGCCCCTCTCCCTCAGGGAGATATCAGTGCACTGACTGGTGTCTCTCAGTCCCTCTCCCTTAGGGAGATATCTGTACACTGACTGGTGTCTCTCAGTCCCCTCTCTCTCCGGGAGATATCTGTACACCGACTGGTGTCTCTCAGTCTCTCTCTCTCGGGGAGATATCTGTACACTGACTGGTGTCTCTCAGTCCCTCTCTCACTAAGGGAGATATCTGTACAGTGACTGGTGCCTCTCAGTCCTCTCTCCCACAGGAATATATTTGTACACTGACTGGTGTCTCTCAGTCCATCTCTCAGGGAGATATCTGTACACTGACTGTTGTCTCTCAGTCCCTCTCTCTCAGGGAGATATCTGTACACTGACTGGTGTCTCTCAGTCCCTCTCTCTCAGGGAGATATCTGTACACTGACTGGTGTCCCTCAGTCCCTCTATCTCAGGGAGATATCTGTACACTGACTGGTGTCTCTCAGTCCCTCTCCCTCAGGGAGATATCTGTACACTGACTGGTGTCTCTCAGTCTCTCTCTCTCTCAGGGAGATATCTGTACACTGACTGTTGTCTCTCAGTCCCACTCTCTCAGGGAGATATCTGTACACTGACTGGTGTCTGTCAGTCCCTCTCCCTCAGGGAGATATCTGTACACTGACTGGTGTCTCTCAGTCCCTCTCTCTCAGGGAGATATCTGTACACTGACTGTTGTCTCTCAGTCCCTCTCTCTCAGGGAGATATCTGCACACTGACTAGTGTCTCTCAGTCCCTCTCTTTTATGCAGATATCTGTACACTCACTGGTGTCTCTCAGTCCCTCTCTCTCGGGGAGATATCTGTACACTGACTGGTGTCTCTCAGTCCCTCTCTCTCGGGGAGATATCTGTACACTGACTGGTGTCTCTCAGTCCCCTCTCTCTCAGGGAGATATCTGTACACTGACTGGTGTCTCTCAGTCCCTCTCTCTCTCAGGGAGATATCTGTACACTGACTGGTGTCTCTCAGTCCCACTCTCTCAGGGAGATATCTGTACACTGACTGGTGTCTCTCAGTCCCTCTCTCTCAGGGAGATATCTGTACACTGACTGTTGTCTCTCAGTCCCTCTCTCTCAGGGAGATATCTGTACACTGACTGGTGTCTCTCAGTCCCTCTCCCTCAGGGAGATATCTGTACACTGACTGGTGTCTCTCAGTCCCTCTCCCTTAGGGAGATATCTGTACACTGACTGGTGACTCCCAGTCCCCTCTCTCTCCGGGAGATATCTGTACACTGACTGCTGTCTCTCAGTCTCTCTCTCTCGGGGAGATATCTGTACACTGACTGGTGTCTCTCAGTCCCTCTCTCACTAAGGGAGATATCTGTACAGTGACTGGTGCCTCTCAGTCCTCTCTCCCACAGGAATATATTTGTACACTGACTGGTGTCTCTCAGTCCCTCTCTCTCAGGGAGATATCTGTACACTGAATGGTATCTCGCAGTCCCCTCTCTCTCAGGGAGATATCTGTACACTGACTGGTGTCTCTCAGTCCCTCTCTCTCAGGGAGATATCTGTACACTGACTGGTGTCTCTCAGCCCCTCTCTCTCTCAGGGAGTTATCAAAGCACTGACTGCTTTCTCTCAGTCCCTCACCCTCAGGGAGATACCTGTACATTGACTGGTGTCTCTCAGTCCCTCTCACTCAGGGAGGTATCTGTACACTGACTGGTGTCTCGCAGTCCCTCTCTCTCTCAGGGAGATATCTGTACACTGACTGGTGTCTCTCAGTCCCTCTCTCTCAGGGAGACATCTGTACACTGACTGGTGTCTCTCAGTCCCTCTCTCTCAGGGAGATATCTGTCCACTGACTGGTGTCTCTCAGTTCCTCTCTCTCAGGGAGATATCTGTACACTGACTGGTGTCTCTCAGTCCCTCTCTCTCAGGGAGATATCTGTACACTGACTGGTGCCTCTCAGTCCCTCTCTCTCAGGGAGATATCTGTACACTGACTGGTGTCTCTCAGTCCCTCTCTCTCAGGGAGATATCTGTACACTGACTGGTGTCTCTCAGTCCCTCTCTCTCAGGGAGATATCTGTACACTGACTGGTGTCTCTCAGTCCCCTCTCTCTCAGGGAGATATCTGTACACTGACTGGTGTCTCTCAGTCCCTCTCTCTCAGGGAGATATCTGTAAACTGACTGGTGTCTCTCAGTCCCTCTCTCTCAGGGAGAGATCTGTACACTGACTGGTGTCTCTCAGACCCTCTCTCTCAGGGAGATATCTGTACACTGACTGGTGTCTCTCAGTCCCTCTCTCTCAGGGAGATATCTGTGCACTGACTGGTGTCTCTCAGTCTCTCTCTGTCTGGGAGATATCTGTACACTGACTGGTGTCTCTCAGTCCCTCTCTCTCAGGAAGATATCTGTACACTGACTGGTGTCTCTCAGTCCCTCTCTCTCAGGGAGATATCTGTACACTGTCTGGTGTCTCTCAGTCCCTCTCTCTCTCAGGGAGATATCTGTACACTGACTGGTGTCTCTCAGGGAGATATCTGTACACTGACTGGTGTCTCTCAGTCCCTCTATCTCAGGGAGATATCTGTACACTGACTGGTGTCTCTCAGTCCCTCTCTCTCAGGGAGATATCTGTACACTGACTGGTGTCTCTCAGTCCCTCTCTCTCAGGGAGATATCTGTACACTGACTGGTGTCTCTCAGTCCCTCTCTCTCAGGGAGATATCTGTACACTGACTGGTGTCTCTCAGTTCCTCTATCTCAGGGAGATATCTGTACACTGACTGGTGTCTCTCAGTCCCTCTCTCTCAGGGAGATATCTGTACACTGACTGGTGTCTCTCAGTCCCTCTCTCTCAGGGAGATACCTGTACACTGACTGGTGTCTCTCAGTCCCTCTCTCTCAGGGAGATACCTGTACACTGACTGGTGTCTCTCAGTCCCTCTCTCTCAGGGAGATATCTGTACACTGACTGGTGTCTCTCAGTCCCTCTCCCTCAGGGAGATATCTGTACACTGACTGGTGTCTCTCAGTCCCTCTCTCTCAGGGAGATATCTGTACGCTGACTGATGTCTCTCATTCCCTCTCTCTCGGGAGATATCTGTACACTGACAGATGTCTCTCAGTCCCTCTCTCTCAGGGAGATATCTGTAAATTGAATGGTGTCTCTCAGTCCCTCTCTCTCAGGGAAATATCTGTAGACTGACTGGTGTCTCTCAGTCCTTCTCTCTCAGGGAGATATCTGTACACTGGCTGGTGTCTCTCAGTCCCTCTCCCTCAGGGAGATATCTGTACACTGACTGGTGTCTCTCAGTCCCTCTCTCTCAGGGAGATATCTGTACACTGACTGGTGTCTCTCAGTCCCTATCTCTCACGGAGATGTCTGTACACTGACTGGTGTCTCTCAGTCCCCTCTCTCTCAGCGAGATATCTGTACACTGACTGGTGTCTCTCATTCCCTCTCTCTCGGGAGATATCTGTACACTGACAGATGTCTCTCAGTCCGTCTCTCTCAGGGAGATATCTGTACACTGACTGGTGTCCCTCAGTCCCTCTCTCTCAGGGAGATATCTGTACACTGACTGGTGTCTCTCAGTCCCTCTCTCTGTCAGGGAGATATCTGTACACTGACTGGTGTCTCTCGGTCCCTCGCTCTCAGGGAGATATCTGTACACTGACTGGTGTCTCTCAGTCCCTCTCTCTCAGGGAGATATCTGTAAATTGAATGGTGTCTCTCAGTCCCTCTCTCTCAGGGAAATATCTGTACACTGACTGGTGTCTCTCAGTCCTTCTCTCTCAGGGAGATATCTGTACACTGACTGGTGTCTCTCAGTCCCTCTCTCTCAGGGAGATATCTGTACACTGACTGGTGTCTCTCAGTCCCTCTCTCTCAGGGAGATATCTGTACACTGACTGGTGTCTCTCAATCCCTCTCTCTCAGGGAGATATCTGTACACTGACTGTTGTCTCTCTGTCCCTTTCTCTCAGGGAGATATCTGTACACTGACTGGTGTCTCTCAGTTCCTCTCTCTCAGGGAGATATCTGTACACTGACTGGTGTCTCTCAGTCCCTCTCTGCCAGGGAGATATCTGTACACTGACTGTTGTCTCTCAGTCCCTCTCTCTCAGGGAGATATCTGAACACTGACTGGTGTCTCTCAGTCCCTCTCTTTTAGGGAGATATCTGTGCACTGACTGGTGTCTCTCAGTCCCTCTCTCTCAGGGAGATATCTGTGCACTGACTGGTGTCTCTCAGTCCCTCACTCTCAGGGAGATATCTGTACATTGACTGGTGTCTCTCAGTCCCTCTCTCTCAGGGAGATATCTGTACACTGACTGGTGTCCCTCAGTCTCTCTCTCTCAGCGAGATATCTGTACATTGACTGGTGTCTCTCAGTCCCTCTCTCTCAGGGAGATATCTGTAAACTGACTGGTATCTCTCAGCCCCTCTCCCTCAGGGAGATATCAGTGCACTGACTGGTGTCTCTCAGTCCCTCTCCCTTAGGGAGATATCTGTACACTGACTGGTGTCTCTCAGTCCCCTCTCTCTCCGGGAGATATCTGTACACCGACTGGTGTCTCTCAGTCTCTCTCTCTCGGGGAGATATCTGTACACTGACTGGTGTCTCTCAGTCCCTCTCTCACTAAGGGAGATATCTGTACAGTGACTGGTGCCTCTCAGTCCTCTCTCCCACAGGAATATATTTGTACACTGACTGGTGTCTCTCAGTCCATCTCTCAGGGAGATATCTGTACACTGACTGTTGTCTCTCAGTCCCTCTCTCTCAGGGAGATATCTGTACACTGACTGGTGTCTCTCAGTCCCTCTCTCTCAGGGAGATATCTGTACACTGACTGGTGTCCCTCAGTCCCTCTATCTCAGGGAGATATCTGTACACTGACTGGTGTCTCTCAGTCCCTCTCCCTCAGGGAGATATCTGTACACTGACTGGTGTCTCTCAGTCTCTCTCTCTCTCAGGGAGATATCTGTACACTGACTGTTGTCTCTCAGTCCCACTCTCTCAGGGAGATATCTGTACACTGACTGGTGTCTGTCAGTCCCTCTCCCTCAGGGAGATATCTGTACACTGACTGGTGTCTCTCAGTCCCTCTCTCTCAGGGAGATATCTGTACACTGACTGTTGTCTCTCAGTCCCTCTCTCTCAGGGAGATATCTGCACACTGACTAGTGTCTCTCAGTCCCTCTCTTTTATGCAGATATCTGTACACTCACTGGTGTCTCTCAGTCCCTCTCTCTCGGGGAGATATCTGTACACTGACTGGTGTCTCTCAGTCCCTCTCTCTCGGGGAGATATCTGTACACTGACTGGTGTCTCTCAGTCCCCTCTCTCTCAGGGAGATATCTGTACACTGACTGGTGTCTCTCAGTCCCTCTCTCTCTCAGGGAGATATCTGTACACTGACTGGTGTCTCTCAGTCCCACTCTCTCAGGGAGATATCTGTACACTGACTGGTGTCTCTCAGTCCCTCTCTCTCAGGGAGATATCTGTACACTGACTGTTGTCTCTCAGTCCCTCTCTCTCAGGGAGATATCTGTACACTGACTGGTGTCTCTCAGTCCCTCTCCCTCAGGGAGATATCTGTACACTGACTGGTGTCTCTCAGTCCCTCTCCCTTAGGGAGATATCTGTACACTGACTGGTGACTCCCAGTCCCCTCTCTCTCCGGGAGATATCTGTACACTGACTGCTGTCTCTCAGTCTCTCTCTCTCGGGGAGATATCTGTACACTGACTGGTGTCTCTCAGTCCCTCTCTCACTAAGGGAGATATCTGTACAGTGACTGGTGCCTCTCAGTCCTCTCTCCCACAGGAATATATTTGTACACTGACTGGTGTCTCTCAGTCCCTCTCTCTCAGGGAGATATCTGTACACTGAATGGTATCTCGCAGTCCCCTCTCTCTCAGGGAGATATCTGTACACTGACTGGTGTCTCTCAGTCCCTCTCTCTCAGGGAGATATCTGTACACTGACTGGTGTCTCTCAGCCCCTCTCTCTCTCAGGGAGTTATCAAAGCACTGACTGCTTTCTCTCAGTCCCTCACCCTCAGGGAGATACCTGTACATTGACTGGTGTCTCTCAGTCCCTCTCACTCAGGGAGGTATCTGTACACTGACTGGTGTCTCGCAGTCCCTCTCTCTCTCAGGGAGATATCTGTACACTGACTGGTGTCTCTCAGTCCCTCTCTCTCAGGGAGACATCTGTACACTGACTGGTGTCTCTCAGTCCCTCTCTCTCAGGGAGATATCTGTCCACTGACTGGTGTCTCTCAGTTCCTCTCTCTCAGGGAGATATCTGTACACTGACTGGTGTCTCTCAGTCCCTCTCTCTCAGGGAGATATCTGTACACTGACTGGTGCCTCTCAGTCCCTCTCTCTCAGGGAGATATCTGTACACTGACTGGTGTCTCTCAGTCCCTCTCTCTCAGGGAGATATCTGTACACTGACTGGTGTCTCTCAGTCCCTCTCTCTCAGGGAGATATCTGTACACTGACTGGTGTCTCTCAGTCCCCTCTCTCTCAGGGAGATATCTGTACACTGACTGGTGTCTCTCAGTCCCTCTCTCTCAGGGAGATATCTGTAAACTGACTGGTGTCTCTCAGTCCCTCTCTCTCAGGGAGAGATCTGTACACTGACTGGTGTCTCTCAGACCCTCTCTCTCAGGGAGATATCTGTACACTGACTGGTGTCTCTCAGTCCCTCTCTCTCAGGGAGATATCTGTGCACTGACTGGTGTCTCTCAGTCTCTCTCTGTCTGGGAGATATCTGTACACTGACTGGTGTCTCTCAGTCCCTCTCTCTCAGGAAGATATCTGTACACTGACTGGTGTCTCTCAGTCCCTCTCTCTCAGGGAGATATCTGTACACTGTCTGGTGTCTCTCAGTCCCTCTCTCTCTCAGGGAGATATCTGTACACTGACTGGTGTCTCTCAGGGAGATATCTGTACACTGACTGGTGTCTCTCAGTCCCTCTATCTCAGGGAGATATCTGTACACTGACTGGTGTCTCTCAGTCCCTCTCTCTCAGGGAGATATCTGTACACTGACTGGTGTCTCTCAGTCCCTCTCTCTCAGGGAGATATCTGTACACTGACTGGTGTCTCTCAGTCCCTCTCTCTCAGGGAGATATCTGTACACTGACTGGTGTCTCTCAGTTCCTCTATCTCAGGGAGATATCTGTACACTGACTGGTGTCTCTCAGTCCCTCTCTCTCAGGGAGATATCTGTACACTGACTGGTGTCTCTCAGTCCCTCTCTCTCAGGGAGATACCTGTACACTGACTGGTGTCTCTCAGTCCCTCTCTCTCAGGGAGATACCTGTACACTGACTGGTGTCTCTCAGTCCCTCTCTCTCAGGGAGATATCTGTACACTGACTGGTGTCTCTCAGTCCCTCTCCCTCAGGGAGATATCTGTACACTGACTGGTGTCTCTCAGTCCCTCTCTCTCAGGGAGATATCTGTACGCTGACTGATGTCTCTCATTCCCTCTCTCTCGGGAGATATCTGTACACTGACAGATGTCTCTCAGTCCCTCTCTCTCAGGGAGATATCTGTAAATTGAATGGTGTCTCTCAGTCCCTCTCTCTCAGGGAAATATCTGTAGACTGACTGGTGTCTCTCAGTCCTTCTCTCTCAGGGAGATATCTGTACACTGGCTGGTGTCTCTCAGTCCCTCTCCCTCAGGGAGATATCTGTACACTGACTGGTGTCTCTCAGTCCCTCTCTCTCAGGGAAATATCTGTACACTTCCTGGTGTCTCTCAGTCCCTCTCCCTCAGGGAGATATCTGTACACTGACTGGTGTCTCTCAGTCCCCTCTCTCTCAGGGAGATATCTGTACACTGACTGGTGTCTCTCAGTCCCTCTCTCTCAGGGCGATATCTGTACACTGACTGGTGTCTCTCAGTCCCTCGCCCTCAGGGAGATATCTGTAAACTGACTGGTATCTCTCAGCCCCTCTCCCTCAGGGAGATATCTGTACAATGACTGGTGTCTCTCAGTCCCTCTCTCACAGGGAGATATCTGTACACTGACTGGTGTCTCCGTGTCCCTCTCTCTCAGGGAGATATCTGTACACTGACTGGTGTCTCTCAGTCCCTCTCATGGAGATATCTGTACACTGACTGGTGTATCAGTCCCTCTCAGGGAGATATCTGTACACTGACTGGTGTCTCTCAGTCCCTCTCTCCTCACAGCCTGTGGAAAATATCAGGGCATCAGAGAGAATTTCTATCAAAAATTCTCACAAATATGCCCTGAATTCAGAAATCTGACTGACAACCAAAAACTCCCATTCCTACTGGGGGAGGAGAGAAGCTGTGTAACACTGGCGGCACACTATGTTACAGCTTGCCATGAACAGAGGGACAACCAGTAAACTAAGACAAGAGTATATATAAACAAGGCGAAAATATATTTATAAACTCAGGGATATACCTGTTTATACACTGTATGAATGGAACCGCGTTTATGTGTTCAACCATAAATGTATTTTGATGCTTTGGCAACATAAGATGTACCTTATCATGCCAATAAAGTGATTTGTATTGTATTGTATTGTATTGTCTCTGAGCCACTCTCCCTCAGGGAGATATCAGTACACTGACTGGTGTCTCTCAGTCCCTCTCTCTCAGGGAGATATCTGTACACTGACTGGTGTCTCTCAGTCCCCTCTCTCAGGGAGATATCTGTACACTGACTGGTGTCTCTCAGTCCCTCTCTCTCTCAGGGAGATATCTGTACACTGACTGGTGTCTCTCAGTCCCTCTCCCTCAGGGAGATATCTGTACACTGACTGGTGTCTCTCAGTCCCTCTCTCTCAGGGAGGTACCTGTACACTGACTGGTGTCTCACAGTCCCACTCTCTCAGGGAGATATCTGTACACTGACTGGTGTCTCTCAGTCCCTCTCTCTCAGGGAGATATCTGTACACTGACTGGTGTCTCTCAGTCCCTCTCTCTCAGGGAGATATCTGAACACTGACTGGTTTCTCTCAGTCCCTCTCCCTCAGGGAGATATCTGTACACTGACTGGTTTCTCTCAGTCCCCCTCTCTCAGGGAGATATCTGTACACTGACTGGTGTCTCTCAGTCCCTCACTCTCAGGGAGATATCTGTACACTGACTGGTGTCTCTCAGTCCCTCTCTCTCAGGGAGATATCTGTACACTGACTGGTGTCTGTCAGTCCCTCTCTCTCAGGGAGATATCTGTACACTGACTGTTGTCTCTCAGTCCCTCTCTCTCAGGGTGATATCGGAACACTGACTGGTGTCTCTCAGTCCCTCTCTCTCAGGGAGAAATCTGTGCACTGACTGGTGTCTCTCAATCCCTGTCTCTCAGGGAGATATCAGTCCACTGACTGGTGTCTCTCAGTCCCTCTCTCTCAGGGAGATATCTGTACACTGAATGGTATCTCGCGCTCCCCTCTCTCTCAGGGAGATATCTGTACACTGATTGGTGTCTCTCAGTCCCTCTCTCTCAGGGAGATATCTGTACACTGACTGGTGTCACTCAGTCCCTCTCTCTCTCAGGGAGATATCTGTACACTGACTGGTGTCTCTCAGTCCCTCTCCCTCAGGGAGATATCTGTACACTGACTGGTGTCTCTCAGTCCCTCTCTCTCAGGGAGATATCTGTACACTGACTGGTGTCTCTCAGTCCCTCGCTCTCTCAGGGAGATATCTGTACACTGACTGGTGTCTCTCAGTCCCCTCTCTCTCAGGGAGATATCTGTACACTGACTGGTGTCTCTCAGTCCCTCTCTCTCAGGGAGATATCTGTACACTGACTGCTTTCTCTCAGTCCCTCACCCTCAGGGAGATATCTGTACATTGACTGGTGCCTCTCAGTCCCTCTCACTCAGGGAGGTATCTGTACACTGACTGGTGTCTCTCAGTCCCTCTCTCTCTCAGGGAGATATCTGTACACTGACTGGTGTCTCTCAGTCCCTCTCTCTCAGGGAGATATCTGTACACTGACTGGTGTCTCTCAGTCCCTCTCTCTCAGGGAGATATCTGTACACTGACTGGTGTCTCTCAGTCCCTCTCTCTCAGGGAGATATCTGTCCACTGACTGGTGTCTCTCAGTCCCTCTCTCTCAGAGAGATATCTGTGCACTGACTGGTGCTTCTCAGTCCCTCTCTCTCAGGGAGATATCTGTACACTGACTGGTGTCTCTCAGTCCCTCTCCCTCAGGGAGATATCTGTACACTGACTGGTGTCTCTCAGTCCCTCTCTCTCAGGGAGATATCTGTACACTGACTGGTGTCTCTCTGTCCCTCTCTCTCAGGGAGATATCTGTACACTGACTGGTGTCTCTCAGTCCCTCTCTCTCAGGGAGGTATCTGTACACTGACTGGTGTCTCTCAGTCCCTCTCTCTCTCAGGGAGATATCTGTACACTGACTGGTGTCTCTCAGTCCCTCTCTCTCAGGGAGATATCTGTACACTGACTGTTGTCCCTCAGTCCCTCTCTGTCAGGGAGATATCTGTACACTGACTAGTGTCTCTGAGCCCCTCTCCCTCAGGGAGTTATCAGTACACTGACTGGTGTCTCTCAGTTCTCTCTCTCAGGGAGGTATCTGTACACTGACTGGTGTCTCACAGTCCCACTCTCTCTCAGGGAGATATCTGTACACTGACTGGTGTCTCTCAGTCCCTCTCTGTCAGGGAGATATCTGTACACTGACTGTTGTCTCTCAGTCCCTCTCTCTCAGGGAGATATCTGAACACTGACTGGTTTCTCTCAGTCCCTCTCCCTCAGGGAGATATCTGTACACTGACTGGTGTCTCTCAGTCCCCCTCTCTCAGGGAGATATCTGTGCACTGACTGGTGTCTCTCAGTCCCTCTCTCTCAGGGAGATATCTGTACACTGACTGGTGTCTCTCAGTCCCCTCTCTCTCAGGGAGATATCTGTGCACTGACTGGTGTCTCTGAGTGCCCTCTCCCTCAGGGAGATATCTGTACACTGACTGGTGTCTCACAGTCCCTCTTCCTCAGGGAGATATCTGTACACTGACTGGTGTCTCTCAGTCCCTCTCTCTCAGGGAGATATCTGTACACTGACTGGTGTCTCTCAGCCCCTCTCCCTCAGGGAGATATCTGCACACTGACTGGTATCTCTCAGTCCCTCTCTCTCAGGGAGATATCTGTACACTGACTGGTGTCTCTGAGTCCCCTCTCCCTCAGGGAGTTATCTGTACACTGACTGGTGTCTCACAGTCCCTCTCCCTCAGGGATATCTGTACACTGACTGGTGTCTCTCTGTCCCTCTCCCTCAGGGAGATATCTGTACACTGACTGGAGTCTCTCAGTCCCTCTCTCTCAGGGAGATATCTGTACACTGACTGGTGTCTCTCAGTCCCTCTCCCTCAGGGAGATATCTGTACACTGACTGGTGTCTCTCAGTCCCTCTCTCTCACGGAGATATCTGTACACTGACTGGTGTCTCTCAGTCCCTCTCTCTCAGGGAGATATCTGTACACTGACTGGTGTCTCTCAGTCCCTCTCTCTCAGGGAGATATCTGTACACTGACTGGTGTCTCTCAGTCCCTCTCTCTCAGGGAGATATCTGTACACTGACTGGTGTCTCTCAGTCCCTCTCTCTCAGGGAGATATCTGTACACTGACTGGTGTCTCTCAGTCCCTCTCTCCCTCAGGGAGATAACTGTACACTGACTGATGTCTCTCAGTCCCTCTCTCACACGGAGATATCTGTACACTGACTGGTGTCTCTCAGTCCCTCTCTCTCAGGGAGATATCTGTCCACTGACTGGTGTCTCTCAGTCCCTCTCTCCCTCAGGGAGATATCTGTACAACGAATGGTGGGGGTGAAGCCCCCAGATCTTACCCTCATGCCCGGATGTCTCGAGGTGATTGATGAGGTCGCACCCGAAGACTCGTTCCTTGGCCTGCCCTTTCTTTTTGCCTTTCTGTCGTTTCATCTTGAAGCAGAGTTGGGGAGCCTATGGTTGGGCCGACATCGAGAATGGTCTGCTGGAGCGCAGTTGAGCGCACTGGATGGCTGATCTCGGCCTTTCTGCTGCCCCCAGGTCATCGGGCGTCCGAGAAAGCCCCTCGGTTGAGTCCGGCTCCTCTCCCCTTCCTTTCACACCCACATTTCCTCCTCCTCTCTCCCCGCCCCTTCCTGAGGCCTGGTGCGATGGGCAACGTCCGCCGAAGCAAAGAGGGGTCCTTTAATCGAACCACGCTCCTCCCACTCAGAAACGGGGGAACAGGGAGGGAGAATGAGGGCAGGCCGGCTGAGAGAGTCACGGCAAGGGGAGGAAGGTGCCGTCTGTTTTTCCCTCTTCGAGTTCCGCTGTGACAGGAAACTGGGGACCGAACGAGAGGGAGGGAGGGAGGGAGAGAGAGAGACGGGAGCCAATGAGAGGCTGTCCAACGGGAGTTTTCGCAACTCTGCGAGGCTGCGGATTGGTTCAGCCACTTCGCTTGCCAAAAAACCCCCCTCCTCTCTTCAAACCACCCAACCCCACCCCGCTACGCTCCAGCGACAGGAAGCCTCCGAAGCGTTCGAGAATACCACTTCCTGTTTCAAGAAGGTTCTTCAGCAGAGTGTAGAGAGAGAGAGAGACGGAGCGAGAGACAGAGATGGGGAGAGAGAGAGAGAGAGAGACGGAGAGAGACAGAGAGAGACAAACAAAGAGAGAGAGACAGAGAGCGAGAGACAGAGAGCGAGAGAGACAGAGAGAGAGACAGAGAGTCAGAGAGAGACCCTTGACAAGCTCAGCCAAACAACCCGAGATTTCAAAGAATTGGATGACCTGTCAAAATTAAGATTAGTCCTGGGAGAAGGAGACAGACCATACCTTGGTGCCAAATATGTAACATGTCACAACCTGAGGACTGTTTAAAATTAATACTGAATGTACCCAACGATGCACAACGACTGTTTAAATTAATATTGTTTAAAGTATTATTGTACGTACCCAACAAAGGTCAAAATTGTTTGACACCTACAGAATGTTGGAAAACTGTACTTTTTGTTATGTAAGCTTTGGCAATATGGTTCCCTGTAAACTTTCATGCCAATAAAGCATTTGAATTGAATTGAATTGAATTGAATTTTGAGAGAGAGAGAGAGAGAGAGAGACAGAGAGAGGGAGAGAGAGAGAGACAGAGAGAGAGAGAGAGAGAGACAGAAAGAGACAGAGAGAGAGAGAGAGAGAGAGAGACACAGAGAGAGAGAGAGAGACAGAGAGAGAGACAGAGAGAGAGAGAGACAGAGAGAGAGACAGAGAGAGAGAGAGACAGAGAGAGAGACAGAGAGAGAGAGACAGAGAGAGAGAGAGAGAGAGAGACAGAGAGAGAGAGAGAGAGAGAGACAGAGAGAGGGAGAGAGAGAGGGAGAGAGACAGAGAGAGAGACAGAGAGAGAGAGACAGAGAGAGAGAGAGAGAGAGAGAGAGAGACAGAGAGAGAGAGACATCAGGGAGCTTCAGCATAGCAGTGAATGCACTAAAAGAAAAAGCACGAAGAGCCCTATATGCAATAAAAAGAAAATTCTACAACATCCAAATCCCAATCAAAATCTGGCTCAAAATATTTGACAGCATAATCCTGCCCATTGCACTGTACGGTAGTGAAGTATGGGGCCCGCTAAATCACCAAAGCTACACTAAATGGGAAAAACACACAATAGAAGCCCTACATGCAGAATTCTGCCGAAGCATCCTTCGCACCCAAAGAAAAACGCCAAGAAATGCATGCAGAGCCGAACTAGGCAGATACCCACTGATAATAAACATCCAAAAACGAGCACTAAACTTCCTAAATCACCTCAAATCTAGCTCCCCAGACACCCTTCATTTCAAAGCCTTTCAGACCCAAGAGCTAAACCCAGAAAAAAGTCCCCTGAGTCAGCTGCTACTGAAACTAAGTACTCAGCCGGACCCTGACCAGTCCCAGACCAACACTGCCGTCCAAACACCAATCCGAGTGAACCAAATCATTAAAAAATGCAAAGAAACCTACCTGGAACATTGGAACAAAATAACCGAAAGCCAAAGCAGATTAGAATGTTACCGGGCCCTAAAAAGAGAATATAAACTGGCAGACTACCTCACGACCATCAGAGACACAAAACAGAGACAGACCCTCACCAGGTACAGACTAAGCGACCACCAACTGGAAATTGAAAAAGGCAGATACAAGAAATCCTGGCAGCCTAGAGAGAATAGAATATGCGATCAATGTCTGGCCGGCGAGGTTGAAACAGAGATGCATTTCCTCCTAAAATGCGAAAAATTCAACACATCAAGAAACATATTATTCAACAAGCTAAGCCAAACAACCCCAGATTTCAAGGAATTGGATGACCTGTCAAAATTGAGATTAGTCCTAGGAGAAGGAGACAGACCATACCTTGGGGCCAAATATGTAACAACATGTCACAACCTGAGGACTGTTTAAAATTAAGACTGTTTAAAATTAATATTGAACGTACCAAATGAAGTACAAAGACTGTTTAAAATTAATATTGTTTAAAAGTAATATTGTATGTACCCAACAAATGTCAAATCGATTGACACCTACAGAATGTTGGAAAACTGTACCTTTTTGCTATGTAAGCTTTGGCAATATGGTTCTCTGTAAACTTTCATGCCAATAAAGCATTTGAACTGAACTGAACTGAACTGAACTGAGAGAGAGAGAGAGACAGAGAGAGAGATAGAGATAGATGGAGACAGAGAGAGAGAGACAGAGAGAGAGGCAGAGAGAGAGGCAGAGAGAGAGAGACAGAGAGGGAGAGACAGAGAGAGAGACAGAGAGAGAGAGACAGAGAGAGAGACAGAGTGAGAGAGACAGAGAGAGAGAGAGACAGAGAGAGTGAAAGAGTGGATGGAACCTTGGATCTTGCTGTGTCTGTGTGTGTGGGGCTCAGTACCACACCAGCTCCTGTGTGATTGGCTAACACAGCACAGGCCGGGTATGGAGCCTGGGACAATCCTGGGTGTGTGTGGGGGGCTCGGTCACACACCCAGCCCGCTGTGAGAATCAGGACGGGGTGGGTCACAAGACGGATGTGATGAAATATTCCATTCATCACTCATCAGTATTTCTCTGCCTGTGACTGTGGTTGGTTTCAGTTTCATTTCCATTGTATTGTACTGTGTGTAGGGCTCCGCCCATACCTGGCTCCTATGTAAGCTGGCCCAACCAGCAGCACATCCAGTACGGCAGACCTCTGGATGGAAGATACATTCTCCTCTGTGTGTTACCTTCTAAGTCAATAAAAGCCTTGTTTTGTTTCGCTAACACCGAGTCTTGGATTTATTGAGGCACATCAATTTTATTGACTTAATTTTCAACACAATGGATCAACTCTTGAAACCCGAACGTTTGGATTTGGACCAGCATGCTTCGGATGCATCGGCACGCTTCGGACACTGGTTTATGTGTATGGAATTCTTCCTGGACAATTCCGCAGCCGTCAAAGACGCTACGGACGCTGTGAGTATGAAACTCGGAATTCTGCGGAATTGGGTAAGCCACCGGGTTTACCCCCTCATCCAAGACGCCGACACGTACCCGGCCGCCTGCGACATCTTAAAGGCACATTACCAGCAGCCTACGAATGAGGTGTATGCTAGGCATCTGCTCGCCACTCGCGCACAGCGACCTGGGGAATCGGTGGAGGAGTTCCTAGGCACCCTGAAAACGCTTGGCAAAGAGTGCAAGTGCCAAGATGTAAAAGCCGCAGTGTACACTGACGAGCTTGTTCGTGATGCCTTTATCACAGGCCTCAGCTCCACTTACATCCGGCAGAGACTGCTGGAAAAAACGGGATTGGACCTGAAACAGGCTGCGGACACAGCACGATGCCTGGATGTGGCCCAGAGAAACTCGGACGCCTACTCTTCAGCCCGCGCCACCCACGCCACCACGTGTGCACCAAGGGTGCCGCCATCTTGGAAGGCATCTTCCCCGCCCGGCAGCCCGACACCGTCGGGGCCCCGCTCTCCCCCCAGAAGCCCTACGACAGCCGCGACGCGTCAGGGACCCAACTGCTACTTCTGCGGGCAGCCAAAACACACCAGAAACCTGTGCCCGGTGAAAGGCACCACCTGCTTTAAGTGCGGTAAGAAGGGGCACTTCGGGAAGGTGTGCAGAGGGAACCCCACCGGAAAACCCGCCACCGCCGCGTGTGCGCCGTGGGAGCGGCCATCTTGGACGCCATCTTGCCCGACCTCGTGGGGTCCGCCATCTTGTGAGCAGACAGCGTGGACGCCATCTTGTCTCGATCAGGGCCCTACAGTGGCATCGGTCACAGTGGACCAGACCAGACCGCACCCGCTATCCAAATCAATGGTGGACATCGAGGTAAACGGGTGCAGGGTTAAATGTTTAATTGACAGTGGAAGCACGGAGAGTTTTATCCACCCTGAACTGGTACAACAACTCTCCCTAAAGGTGGTCCCTACTCGGGGTACCATCTCTATGGCTGATAAAACCCAGACACTGACCATTATGGGTTACTGCACGGTACAATTGTCCGTTAACGGAACTGTATACGATAATTTTAAAGTATTAATCATGAAGAATCTATGTGAGAGCGTGATCTTGGGCCTGGATTTCCAGTGCTACCACCAAAGCATCACACTCAATTACGGTGGGTCCCAGCCGCCCCTCACAGTGTGCGGTCTGGCTACCCTGAAGGTAAAGCCGCCTTCGCTATTCGCGAACCTTACCCCTAACTGCCGGCCAATAGCGACCAAAAGCAGGAGGTACAGCTGGGAGGACAGGTGGTTTATCGCGACCGAGGTAGACAGGCTCCTGAAAGAGCGCATTATTGAACGCAGCAATAGCCCGTGGCGCGCCCAAGTGGTGGTGGTAAGGGGTAGCGAGCAGAAACGGATGGTGATCGACTATAGCCAAACGATCAACAGGTACACCCAACTAGACGCCTACCCGCTACCCCGCATATCAGAAACGGTGAACCAAATCGCCCAATACCGGGTGTTCTCCACCATCGACCTCAAGTCAGCGTACCACCAGCTCCCTATCAGACCAGAGGACCGCCCGTACACCGCCTTCGAGGCGAACGGACGCCTCTACCAATTCCCTTTGGGGTGACGAATGGGGTCTCGGTCTTCCAGAGGGAGATGGACCGCATGGTCGATGACCACCACTTGCAGGCAACCTTCCCCTACCTCGACAACGTCACCATCTGCGGTCACAACCAGCAGGATCACGACTCGAACCTCGAAAGGTTCCTGAAAACCGCACAAAAACTCAACCTCACCTACAACGAGGACAAGTGCGTTTACAACACCACGCGCCTCTGCATACTAGGCAGCGTGGTGGAGAATGGGGAAATCGGACCAGACCCCGACCGATTGCGCCCCCTACGGGAGCTGCCCCTGCCCAACACTCCCAAAGCCCTGAAAAGGTGCCTGGGGTTATTTTCTTATTATTCCCAATGGGTCCCCAACTACTCCGACAAAGCCCGCCCCCTCTTGAAAGCATCCTCTTTTCCGCTCTCTGCTGAGGCCCATGCCGCCTTCAAAAGCATTAAGCAGGATATTGAGCGGGCCACGCTACAGGCAGTGGACGAGAACACTCCATTTCAAGTGGAAAGTGATGCGTCTGACTTTGCCTTGGCGGCCACCCTCAACCAGGCGGGGCGGCCCGTAGCTTTCTTCTCGAGAACCCTCCAAGGGCCCGAGATCAGACACTCCTCCGTAGAAAAGGAGGCCCAAGCCATCGTGGAGGCAGTGCGCCACTGGCGCCACTACCTAGCCGGCAAACGCTTCACCCTACTTACCGACCAGCGGTCGGTAGCGTTTATGTTCAATAATAAAGAGGGGGAAGATTAAAAATGATAAGATTCTTAGGTGGCGGATCGAGCTCTCCACCTTCGAGTATGACATCATTTACCGGCCAGGGGCCCTTAACGAATCCCCTGACGCCCTCTCATGAGGGATGTGTGTCAGCGCCACCGGGGATCGGCTACAGACCCTCCACAATGACCTCTGCCACCCAGGGGTCACGCGGCTGTTCCACTTCATAAAGTCCCGCAACTTACCCTACTCGATTGAGGAAGTTCGGTCCCTGACCAGGAACTGTCGCACTTGCGCTGAGTGCAAGCCTCGGTTCTACCGCCCAGATAGAGCCCACTTAATCAAAGCTACACGGCCCTTTGAGCAGCTCA